>NW_010574825.1:0-1237 GCF_000687285.1 Phaethon lepturus
TTTTAGCCCCAGCCAGCAACTAAGCACATTGCAGCCATTCGCTTGCCTCCTCTGCCTAGGTGAAATGGGTGAGAGAATCGGATCCCTTGCCTTCCATTTCACCTCTGTGCTCCTCTATCCTTGTCGAGATGTGCCACTGGATGGACTGATTGTTGGCTCTGTGATGGGCCTGGAAGCTGCTGTAGCAGAGTATCATTTGGCCTCCCTCTCCTGCCATTGTGCTTCTTTGTAGACATGTGGATGCATTTTTTTAATCACGTAACCTAGAAAACAAAACAGTGGGTTCTAATAGGTCATTTGCTCATAAGTCCATGTTTTAAAGAATATGTATTTAGAAATATACAGCTCAGAGGTTACATAAATTGACGTTTCTTTAGAATTCTGCGTAAGGCTGTTTTCACATCTTTATTTTTTAGGCTGTAGATGATGGGATTCAGCATAGGAGTTAAGATGCTATACTGGGTGGACAGCACTTGGTCTAGAATGATTGATGAGACTGTTTTAGGTTTTGTATACTGGAACAGAGCTGTTACGTAGAGTAATCCCACTACAATAAAGTGGGAGCTGCAAGTGGAGAAAGCTTTGTGCCTTCCTTCTGCAGACTGTATCTTCAAGACAGTGTTGATGATATAGATGTAGGAGATGAGGGTGAGCAAAAAGGAGCTGGACCCAAAGATCACAGCAGAAAAAAGAGGAATGAGATTACTGAGAAAGGTCCCACCACAAGCAGCAGACAAGAGAGGGGGCAGCTCGCAGCTGAAATGTTTGATTTCTGTGTGCCCACAGAATTGAATATTTAACACAGGCATTGTGTTTAGAACTGAATATAAAAGACCCATTGCCCATGCACTCCCCACCAGCTGATAGCAGAAATGTTTGCTCATAGCCTCTTGGTACTTCAGTGGATTACAGATGGCCACATATCGGTCATATGCCATTACTGAAAGCATAAAAATTTCACAGCCAGCTGAGAGGAAGATGAAGAACATTTGAGTCATACAAGCACTGACAGCAATTGTTACGCTTTCTTTCACAAGGAAATTCACAAGCATCTTTGGAACAACAGCAGTGGCATAACAGATGTCAACAAGGGATAAATGAAAGAGGAAGAAGTACATAGGAGAGTTCAGGTGGAGATCAGTTCTTATGACCATCATGATTACCATATTTCCTAATAAAATGATTAGGTAAATAATTAAAAACACAGTGAATAGGAGGCTTTGAAGGAGTGGTTCTC
>NW_010574826.1:0-1241 GCF_000687285.1 Phaethon lepturus
AACTTAGTAATCACCAATTCAAATCCACGTCTGCTCCAATTCCAGTGATTTGAGGAGTTGGAACAGCCACGGGTATGGCTTTGTACATTTTCTAAGGATATCCAAGCTTAGATTTAACTGCATCATTTTTTTTTCAGCTACTCAATTGTTGGCTATAGAAATCTATTTGCTTATAGTGTACTTTCCTGATGAAACAAATAACTTGTTTTCTAACAGTGCGCAACTTAGTAAAGAGGTATTTTATTTTAAAGTAAATGGATAGAGTACTAGAAATTATTCTGTCAGAAACAATCCGGCTATTCTGGGAAAGCATGTAGGTGCCCTAACCAAGCAACAATCTTGACTTTTGTGGTAGTATGATATGGCGGCTTGGCAACAGCATTCTTTGATACTACTTGGCAGATGAAGAGTCTTGAGTCATTCTTTGTGGCATAGAAATTGGTGCAGCATTTGACCTCCAGTAGAAAAGGGATTGTCACTCATTTGTCAAATATGGTCAGGAAGGCAACTTCATTCTTTCTGGCAAACATTGGACTTACACCTCTCAAAATTTCGGTCAATAGTTCAGCTGTAAAAAAAAATTATGTAGGACTTAAGGAAGTGAATGGGGCAAAATATACTAACTCCATGGTTTTTTCCACCTTAATAAGCATATGGAGAATCAACAAGTTTCTTGATGGATATCAATCGTTTTCCTGGCATAAGGAGTAGCCCAGCCAGAGTGATTATGTTTGGTATATATACACACCAAGTTCCATTATTTGCAAGATCCAGAACAAATCTATAGATGTAAAGAGAATAATTGAGTCTGATAACATTGAAGTATTGCCAAGCAAAGACGGAAAGTATTTTCCCAAGTTTACCCAAGGCATTTTTCTAATTCATTCACTAATGTAGATCGTTAATTGGTGTAATCTGATGTGGATTCATTGAGTTCTTTTCACACTCCACAATCACCTTATACAAGGTCATGTTTCTCACTGTTTTTTTATGGAAAGAAACTGCATTTTTATGGAAAATATACTGTACTTTTTTATGGAAAGTCATAATTTGGTTTATCAAAATGGAAAACACTGGAGTTCAATGCTGCTTTGGGCAGTATGTCAAAAATCTTGTGAATGCCGGGTTTGTCAATAAAAAGCTCTGTTTGTTGAAATAACTGGGAAAAAATGGAAATGTTACCTATCTTCACCATGTTGACCACTTTCCAGCTGGGAATACGTAAATCACCCTTCCTGTCA
>NW_010574827.1:0-1213 GCF_000687285.1 Phaethon lepturus
AAGCATCTAGTGCAAGAGATAGTTTAAATCAAAACTAACTTTTTATAAGTCAATTGTCTCAAAATAGAAAAGGCTTTGTGCCCGCAGTGATGGTCGTGCTCTGACCTGAGGATAAGCAGAGTATATGGGGAGGGCAGGAGGACCACAGGGTCTCTTCATTGTCCTGGGACCCACTAAAATTATTTAATTTCTGGAAGTGTTTCAAAATGAGGGTGTGATAAAGCTTTTTTAATACAAAATTGCTAAAACTTAGTTGTATGAAAGTCACTGAGAGAACTGACCACACAGTGGGTGGCTCAGCTACACCAGACTTGTAGGTAGTTGCTACCTACAAGTAGCAACATTTTGCTGCTCACACATCTCTGGGCTTTATTACTTCCACCGAAGCTCAACAAGCATTACAGATTGCACCAGTATTTGTAGTTTATGAATTACACTTATTACAAAGCCATCTGGGGAGCAAGAACGGTCACAGTGACCACTAAGATAGGATATGTGTTCCTGTCTCAGAGCCGACAGTTTAAGTAAACCACAGAGAATAGGAGGAAAAGAAGCAAGGGCCAGGTAAACAGAGCAAAAGATGTGGAGCTGCACATGGTATATTACTGGCATCTTATTTTCATGTTAAGTTTGGCCTAATAAAGAACGTATATTTTAAGTAGAAGGACAATGGGGACAGGTTGCAGCAAGGCAAAAGAAATGGAGCTGAAGTGACACAGGAAGGGAAAATCAACACAGAAAGGGAAATTACTGTCAGAATAGTAAATTTAACTGACCATGCAGAGATACCTGTTTGCATTGCTTCTACAGCTTTCCCTGAAGGGTTACTTGCTGCAGCATCTTTAAGGCCATTCTGTTGAAGGGTCCCTGCTCAGTCCTTTTGGCATCATACAGGAGTGTCTCTGCCACGCTGCACCAAAGGGCAGGGTGGCCTTTCACCAGTCCCACAAGTTAGGTGTCTTGTGTGAACCATGCATCAGACTTCTGCAAAGTTATAAACTTTTGAGCAGTCAAAGCTTGCAATCTGCAGCTGTTACGGACCATGCTGCTTTAATTGTCTTGAGATCTGAGTGCCAGGGCTTGTAGTTAAGCCCAAGATGTCTCGACTTGGTAGAAAGTACAGCAAAAATAAGAAACTCCATATTTTAGAAACTGTCCTTGCTAAACAGAGAGATCAATTCCCTGTTTCCAAGGGAAAGTCACAGAAAATAAG
>NW_010574828.1:0-1247 GCF_000687285.1 Phaethon lepturus
AATGTCATAGGAATATTGATGCCGTTTCGGACAACTGGGGCAGATGGTCTGAAAACAGCCCTCTGCCTCTCTCACTGCAGATACCGAGCGAGTTACGTGCTGTATTCTGAGAACACAGAGCATTACTCTTCCTCCTCCTCGGAGCGCTGTGATGAAATATTTTCTCATTGTCACGTGTTGCTATTAGCAGAACGTGGATATTTTTCAACTACAGGCTGGTACTTTCTTGGTGGAAACATGTTTATGTGCCCACACACAAATACTGAGAAAAGTGAGAGAAACGTGACACATGAGAATGAGCGGTGAAACTTGCTGTTTTAACAAGTTGGAAATGAAAACATAATGTGGTACACAACACATTAATTAGTTTTATTACAACTTCATGCCAATTTTTATTGGATGTTTTTATTGGATTAGGAATTACATTTTGAGATTATGTTAAAAATGTGATGGTGTTTGTCTATTCTCACAGTAGATATAAAATTTAAATGGTCTTATTTTAATATGTATTTCTTCTATAATTTAGCTTTTGCCGCTTGGCAAACTCTTTAGAGTCAAACATTTGGCATAAAATCAAGTCTAACTCTTTGCAGTCAGAGATTAATGGTCTGTCCATAAAGTTTCTTTACTGTATGGTTAAATCCCTTAGCATCAAGTGCTTCCACTTACTAATGTTACTTTAGTAGTTTGTGAATGACATTAACAAACAGCAGTCATTTTATGGTGGTCCTATGGCGTAACTAGCTCCAGTGATGCTACCTCTTCCGCTTTCATGCAATTAAAAGAAATATTTTAATCCAAATAGTACATCCATCAGGGAACTGTCAAAAAGAAAAGGCTAATAGGAATATCTTTTCATATGCTCTGAAAGGATCTTATCACATGTATGGATTTAGTGAACATGCACTGTCAGTTGATGCAAGAAGAATTAGCAGTCATGCGAGAGTTTTCATTGATTTAGACAGTGATCAAGAGAAGACTCTGTACCACTACTGTTTTCCTTTTTTTCTTCCAGCCACAGAGAGCCTGTGTTCTCAGATGAGGTCCGTGTGTCGACTCGTAAAAAGGGAAGCCATTTCTGCTGTCACTGGCTAACGTTCAGTTTTAATAAACATTTAATTTATCCAAGTCTTTACTGTTGTTAAAATGTATCACAGTGTATCATATTGGATACCTGATATTTCACACTTGAAATTTTTAGTTATATGAGGAATATAGCAATAAATATAGAGAAATTAAACTTAGTG
>NW_010574829.1:0-1248 GCF_000687285.1 Phaethon lepturus
GGCTCACAGCTCTTGCTTCGTGTCTGGATATGGCCCCGCAGCAGCTCATCAGTTCATAGCCTGGAGGGAAGGCAAAAAGGATGTTTTAAAGTTTATTCTCCATCTCTCTGTTGTGCATTTAGGGGTGTTAAGGCCCTGGGCTAGAGCTGCTGCAGCAGGAGCTGCCCCAGGGCTGGCAGTGCTGCAGGAAGGGATTCCCAGTGGTGCAGACCTCCCGCTCCCACTGCCGTGGTGGGCTCATGGGGGCAGCAGCTTGGTTGCTCATGGTGGGGAGGTGGGTCCCTTGTTTAGAAAACGCAGCTGTGAGGTACACACTGGCAGGGCAAAACATCTTCATTTTGCTAATTAGGTCTGAATTTGGAAACATTCAAATCAGGTGCCTCTTTGGACATAAATATGGAGGCTTATCTCCGTGTTTGTCTTTTCTAACCCACCTGCAGTCCAGGGAACTCCAGTTGCATGCAAAGCTTCTCATTTCCAGACATTGCTATAGGATGTATGGAAACAGCACGCCCAGAAATGCTCATGACTTAACAGGGGCTCAACAGGGACCAGGAACATTTGCTGCTTCAATGAGCAATTGCTTTTGTAGCTGCTAAATCCTTTTGCAGGACTTACCGGTGCTTGCCAAGGCCCAGGAGACCTGCCTTGTCTTGGGCTGTGGTCTTTGGGCACCACGGTGATTGCTCAAACCACGCGGGATCTCGGTGCCGTAACCACACCGCAGGTGGCACTGGTGGCACGTTGGAGGGCAGCGACCAGGAGGCCCAGGGACCACTGGCAGGGAGATTTGAGCCTCTGGTTTGTCACCCTTCACTCGGATCTCTGCACGCAGTGGCTGGCAGAGCTGTTCTACAGGTGGTCCAGCCCTGGGCGTGGGGATACGGGACACCATGACAACCCCTCACGCCCTGGGCTGACTCACAGCGCTACCCGACATCCATCTCTGGGCGATGGTTTCGGTGTCATGCTGGGGGGGACACGGGCAGCGTGGCACACAAAGCCTCAGGAATCCACTGCGGGTATGTCCTCGCTCAGTGGCAGCCAGGTGAGGATGGGCGGAATCGCTGCCCCGTGAGTCACTCTGCGATAACCCCCGTCAGACACGAAGCCGCCCGGCTTTCGCTGGCTCTGCCACCAGTGCCACAGGGGCTCGTGTCGGCAGCAGGACTCACGGCGGGGAGCGGGGCTCGGGGGCATTGCACCGGCGTCACGGGCTCTGTTCAGTTCCTGCTGCAGAGATTTGTA
>NW_010574830.1:0-1249 GCF_000687285.1 Phaethon lepturus
GAGCCCCACGGCGCGGGCGCGTGGGGATGGCACTGCCTGAGGGTGATCCCCGGGCAGACGCTCCCGTCCCGCTGAGTAAATTGACTCATTCCTGCCTTTCTCCTCGTTTCGCTTACAAGCACAGGTCCTGCTTGCTCACGACGCGGGCACGGGTCCGAAGGCCAAGCTGTGCCCAGCTCCGTGTTTCCAGCCAGACCCAGCACTCGCAGGGATGAATCTGAATTTATTCTCTGGTCTCCAGAACTCGCAACACGGTTCTGCAGTTCGCTTCCCCCGCGTGTGTGCAGTGACCACAGCAGCAGCAAGGCACGTGCTTAGAATACACTACCAAACCCTAAGATTTTCTTTTCCTTCCAGTTATTTATGCAAGTTAATTGATTATTTTGTAGTTGTTGTTGCTTCTTTGCAGCAGGAAGAGAAGCTGAGCTGGCACGAGAGCAGCTCGTATTCAAATGCAGCTTTCTGCAGTCAGCAAAAAGGCGGCAGAAAATGACTGTTCAGTTAAATCACATATATTGGATAAACGTTCCCTTCTGAAAAAGTTGGTCTCTGCTTTAAAACTGGGTGGCACGACGAGTTGCTATGAAATCATCCCAGGCGTTAGACAGAAAAGAGCATTTCTTGTTTAAGTGTTGATTAAAAAGCAGTATGTTACCGAGAAGCTTCACACCAAACGGGTGACTCTTGTCCCCTGTTGCCTGGTGACTCGCAGGGACTATCACGATATGCCCGGTGAGTTTTCAGAGTGGTCTCTTCACAGAGCCATTTCCCAGCCCCTGCTCTTTTGGTGGGGTCTTTGCTGCATTTCAGTAAGGCTCTTTGGGATGAAATTAATTCAGTTTAGCAGCCAACAGGCTCCAAACCGATTAATTCTGCAGTCGGGATACTTTATGGCCAAGAAGGATGGTTTTCAGCACACGGTACTGCGCTGACACGTGTGCAGCCGCTGAACGGAAACCTTGTGGAAAAAACATCCACAAAACTATCCCTTTTCTCTTTGGGAAATAACAGTTATTTGGCTGTTCCAAAGGCTGCCAAAGTCTCGCAGGGAAACTCAGATCACAGCCGTGCCGAGACACAGCCCGCGCTCAGCGCCGCAGCTCTCTGCCGTCCTGTACTGCGCGGGAACACGCCTGCGCGCTCGCTTCTGCCTGTCGTCCCGGCTCACCCCGCTGCATCCCCGCTCGTCTTCGTCTTTTTCTTGATAGCAACAGCAGTTAATGGGCAACCACGGGGAGAGGGGGAAAGG
>NW_010574831.1:0-1246 GCF_000687285.1 Phaethon lepturus
CATGCCCTGTGAGCACCCTCAAGATGAACCGAATAAAATATGCTAGCAGAAAACACAGGGAAGGTTGTTTGCACTGTCCTTATCCATTCACTGCTAGACTCCACTGTATATGTGGCCATGTAAGACAACTGTAATCTCAGATTCATAAAGAGAAAGAGGTTATAAAAGAAAGAAGGTAGACCAGCACCGTGTTCACTTATTAAATTTGTTGTATCAGCCTACAGTACCATTGTGCTTTTTTGCTGAGGCATGGAAATGAAACTGTGAGTTTCTGATAGTGCTGAGCCCAAATCTGCTCCTAAACCCAAGGGTCTGTGTGCAGATTAGGTGGTGAGTGCTGCCAGATTTATCTCCATCTCTTTGCAAAGTGTTGCTTCAGAAAGCATCTTGAGTGCAACCCAGAAGTAGATTGCTGACTAATTTCACTTCCAAGTCTTAGGCAAAAGCAGAGAAAAACCTACGCTCAGAAAGAGCTATCGGGAAAATAAGTAAAATTTACAGTAACAAAGAACACATTTGAATGCTAGATAAAAGGATAGACCCAGACACTTCACCAGCTGCCAAGTTCATATGTGGGCTCTGAAAAGACTACTTTACTTCTGTTGTTCTCATGTATTTTTCTGAAAATATGTCATTGTAACATCCCCATCTATTAAATTTTCTCCTCAGGACCTCTGTTTGGAAAGAACTTACTTTATACTGTTGCAGCCCAGGCCTTTCTTTAAAAAATATGAAAGCAACAGAATTTGCTGTAGAGAACTTTAAGCAAAATGAATGATAAACCATGCAGGAAAAAGGTTTATGTGAGCTCCCATGAGAATGGGGCTCTTTTCTGATGATTTGGTGTGGTGATCAACCTATTTTGGAGTATTGAAATATTCCACAAGTGCTAGCTAAGCTAGGATATTTTAAAGTGAAACTGCTGATGGAAGATGTTTTTATAGCTGCCAAATTTAAATTGGGATAGGGAATTGCTGAGGGCCTAAAATGATGTTTGCTAGTAGGCCTGTGCCTGCTGTTACATGCATCTTGCTTGCTCTACTTGACAGCGAATTCATGTTGACTTTAGAAAAGTAAGCTTCAAGTAAACTTTGGTTTTTTGGGAGGAGCTGATGAATGACTTTGGCAAAACCACAGATTAAAACTTGTTTATGGTTGTCCTGTTGTGTCTGATACTTTTTTTTTTAAAAACATGTATCTTGGTAATGGTGTTTATATCACAGAATCATAGGATAGTTTGGGTTGG
>NW_010574832.1:0-1247 GCF_000687285.1 Phaethon lepturus
TCACGGCGTCTGGCAGCCGGGCAGCGCTCCCCGCACCACCGCAGGGCTTCCCACCCTGTTTCAGGGCTGCCGACAGCACCCAGGCAAAGCGACACAGAAACGAACGGGCTGAACCAGCCGGATTCTGCCTGGGAGAAATCATGCAACAATTTTCAACAAACATTTACAGCCAAGTTATAAACTCCTGTAAAATGCTGACAGACCCTTCGCTACAGCAGTGCTAGCAGGTGCCCCATAATGAATGTGTTGAATGACCTACCAAGCACAGTTATTGAGGCAAAAAGCACCGCGGTCATTCAACAAACAATTAGAGAGTGTCCTGGTGGGGACAGCATACTAACAAGGGAAGGAGCCCGGAAGAGCTGAGTAAGCATCCTGCCTTCCCCCCAAATTCCTCCTCTTCCCAGCCTGGGCTCTGATCTATAGCGTGACTCACTGGAGCTCCAATAAAGCTTCAGCGATTGTTATGCTAAATGAGAAAAAAAGTAATTGCCTTTCCCCCATCTAGAACTCCAGATATATAACTTGGAGAAATATAATTAGCTGCTAACTTCAAAGATGCATTGGAATTTTTGTAATGGGCATTGAGACCCTGTATTAAGGAAAGCTAAAAGAAAAATGATACACTCCTTCTTGTAAATGGAATAAGACTTAAAGGTTTTAATTAGGATTTGCTATGCATCTGCAGCTAGGAAAGCAGGAAAAATACCCTCCTAGTACCTTACTGTTTGAGAAACAGACACTGGATAAGAAGCTTTCTGCAAAAAAATATTAGTAAGAGTGACATTTTTGTCTTATGAAAAAAATAATCCATTATTAAAAATAAACTGTTCTTTTTACTCTATTTAAAATTAAATTATTTCAAACAAAGGGAGACCTTTGCAACACGGGCCTGGGGCACTCACCTATTTGGAGTGGGAATGGGGGCACCAGTCACACAACGTGTCCAGGCCAGTCACGAGGAAAACGTGAAAGCTTTCTGCGTAAAAAGAAAAGGCGCATGCCTGCAGCGCTCCTTTGTGTCCCCACCTTGACTGCAGAGTGCTCACCTTAGGGTACCTCGGAGCCTCCTGCTTCGCCACGGGGACTCCCACACGCCTTCCAACATGAAGCGTCTTTTCTCTAGACAGTTGCCTGCATGTCAGGAAGCCAGTTACCCACAGGCAGAGGAAGAGCTGCAGCGCGGGGCTCCTTCAGCCGGCTGGGAGAGGAGGTCCGTGGCCCCTCGCTGCCCCGGGCAGGACGCC
>NW_010574833.1:0-1249 GCF_000687285.1 Phaethon lepturus
ATTGATATTGTGATGACTGCTTCTGTACAGGACTGGCATAACTAGCTACTGAGTGACAAAATTTCTGTAGAGGCGCAGCCATGACACTAATTCATACCAATGCAGCCACAGTATTTTACTGGGACATTCCGTTTCTGCCCTACATGACTTAAGAGTGAGGGGAACAGGACCTAATTCTGGTTTTGTCCCTTCTTCATATTAATTCCCCCTTTTTATGTTGTTCTGGGGTGGTTTTTTCCCTACTCCCTAACTAAGCCTGCCTGTACTCCCAGTAATGGACTGAACTCAGTCTCATCCTGTAGAAAGGAAGAGGGGACTGAAAATGAAGTGGACTACAAGTACACCCGTGTTCCCAGAGCAGGGGTTGTCTTACTAAATGCCTGGTCACGAGGAGGTTTGCTTGTCTGCTTCCTCCGTTTTCCCTGTGAAAATGGTCTAAGAGTTTTGCATTACCTGTCTTTACAGTTCCACAGGCAGCTGCGCAGAAGGCACTTAGAGCTGAACTTTTGAACACAAGTTTAAAAAACGTATTTTAAAAGATTTTAAATGAACATTTTGTCAGGACCTATGCCAGTTAAGGTTCATATAGTTAGTGAAAGGGACATCTCAATGTCATTAGCAGAGTCACAGAATACCTCACCTTTCTTGTTTGGGTCAGACTTTAGCCAATTTTTTCTACGGGCATCAGTTTCCACTCATTCCCACAGGTCTTTAATCAGCAAAACAGCCACCATTAAAGCACCAGCCTTGAAACTGTGCTGCATGCTCTTGCGAAAGGTAACCCGGCCTCATTTTCAGCTGCTTCCCAAGAGGCTCAGCACAGCTGTAGTCTGGGCAGACCTTCCCTCCTCAGAATTTTTGCTTCTAATCGTACCCATATTATCAATCCCAAATTCTTTATAGGACACACCATTTAAGACCCTCATGTCAGTTAGTTTTAATAAACTTTCCTCTTTCTTGTTGGTTTACATTTCAGCTGTAAAGGTTGTTGTTTCCCATTTTCAAGACTTTTACCTTTACGTTTTCTATTTATATTATTGATCTACGTTGAGCCGCTGAAACCGCCCTCGGGGCTGACAGCTGACCTGGGCAGCAACGTGGCTCCTGGAAGCGGAACTAGATTAAAAAGTGGGGAAGCATTTTATTAAAAATTCATCCCTTCCTCTGTCCTTTACCTCCCTCCCTCCTTCAATTCCATCTGCCTCTTTTCCTCCTTCCCCTTCCTTCCTTCCTTCCTCCTTCCCTCCCT
>NW_010574834.1:0-1249 GCF_000687285.1 Phaethon lepturus
GTGTCTTGAATTATTTACCACCATAAGAACACCATCTCGCTTCACAGAACTTGGAGGAGAAATATTATAAAAGCCCAAAGCACCAAACAAATTTCATTTGGCCAGAAAATCAGAAATTAGTTTCCCTTATCTTTAGGATTTTTAAAAGACTATACTGTGGTCAAGTCCTCGCTTTTGCATTTCTGCACCTCCCAGACTTAAGCCTGATTTTCCACAGAGATCTTCAAATCCAAACTTTGAATTGTCACAAGAGCAAATAGCTTGTGACAGCAAATAACATGATATATACTTACTCCCCAGCCAGACTGTTCTTGTTTCAGTTCCATTCCTTAAGGGGGTTGGCTGCAATGGAAAAGTAAACACACCAAAGCTCCAAGCTCTTGCAGTCTGTCAACGACATTCTGTTCCATTTTGACATGTTCGCATCAACATCGCCGTGCTGTAGAAAAGAGAAACAGTACCTGCAGGACTAGCTATTAACAACCAGGTATGCTGCATTACATAATTTTAAAGCATCTGTGCTCCTATTTTCTTCTGATTTCTACAATGAGTTCACTCTAAATAATCTGCATGTCAAGGGCAAGAGGTCACCATCTATTTTTTAGAAATTGCAGCCATGTCCACAGGCACTCTCTGGGGATTTATTGCTGAAACCACTATTCTAAATATCTCCAAACAAAGCTTATCTCGCAACCTTCCGGTAATAACATATAAAGTGGAAAAATGCAAGCATAGCAAAGCTTTTATTATCCAATTAATTTGAGGTTGTTTACTCTGTAGAAGAAAAGAGAAGTAGTAGTTGCACTCTCTGGAGCAAGCACTTATACGGGCAGTAACTCAATAAAAAACATGAACTGCAGCGATTACAGATGAAAATCAGTGGTTCTTTGCGAACGGCACCACTTCGGCACCAACTGACCTGCTTCGGGTCCCTCACTACCTTCTGTCTGACAAAGCTGCATCTTCTCTGTTTACAAAAGCTGATAAGGACCTTGTGACTCAAGTGCCATTTTGGCAATTTATTAAAGAAATTCCTAGAAATAAGGAACAGAAATATTTTCGAACAGGTGAGTGTCAAAAGGATGTAGTTTTTTAATTAGCAAATAACGTGAACCACGTGGACACCTACAGAGAAAGTAAAAAGCACAATTCCTGCTTCAACGCTGAATAGCAAGAGACAGATTTAAAACAATAAAAAACAAGATGCGTTTAAAGAAAGATGGCTTTCTGCAAAAACACCCAACACAGC
>NW_010574835.1:0-1245 GCF_000687285.1 Phaethon lepturus
CAGCCAAACTTCACGTAAAAACCTCCTTGAGATCCAGCAATGGAAGCTTATGTAGGAGACAAGCTGCCATACGGTTGGAGTGGTGGCTTGGGCGTCAAGAGAACGGACACCCAGTCTTGTCAGCGTTGCTGTTGGTGTTACTTGTGATCTTGAGCAAATCTTTCAGCTGTGCTTGTCACAGTTTGCCTGTATCCCTAAAGCAGCTTTATATGTAGATGAAAAGCACTACGTACAAATGAGAAGGCGTGTATGATGATGGCTGTTACTTCTAATATCAAAGTGTGATTAAAGGACAACATTATGCACTTTTTATTGCTCAGTGTTGAAATTCTTTCGTGCACGGTGGTTGTAACTAAGGATTTCCATTCTGGCATGGTATGCCAAGAAGATGAGTTTACGCAGTTACGCTGTCTTGCTAATGTCAACTAAAATCCTCGGCATATTTTAACCACTTTTAGCTGAGTGATGAAGATAGAGATATTAAATTCCCCCGTCGTGGGCACAGTGTGTGGGCTTGAGAGGTCAGTGTGCACCCAGCAATGGAGCGGTACCTGCTTGCCGGTGGGTGAGAAGTGGCACGCGCTGTTTCTTGCCTAGCGGGCAAAAGGTAAGGGGGCAGGTGACCGGGATGGATGGGGACAAAGCTGCTTGTGCAGCTGGCGTGTCGTGGAGCCCACTGTTTCAAATACCAGAGAAATAGAAGCATGAGCAAAAACTTGAATGTTGTTTAAAAATTGTGTTTCATCACTTTCTTGCTTTGACTCTGAGATTGGTCTCTGTGATATAAATAAGCTTCGTGCTCATCTTTTCTCTGCCTTCAGGGTGTTTTGTTGTATTATCACTAATTTATTTGAGACAATGAGTTTATCCTTCTCTAATCTAAAATACTGTCACAGAAGACACTTTTGCAAAAGTTTTGACCATAGAGGAGAAAGTTACGACGTGTGTCTGCGAGAATGGGAATGGTTCATGCCTGTAGTATCCCTTGTAAGGGCTCATGGGACCGTGATAAGACGACAGGGTTGCACTTGGCGAGACGCAAATATTGTACGTCGTTCAACAAGCCTGTCTTGCTCAGGATCTTCTTCGAGAAGATCTCTTTTCTGGCAACAGATGCTGCGTCTGCAAGAGCTGGGCACCGGAGCTGACAAGCTGGGAATACCTTTCCTCTGCTTTGTTGCAGTGATGGTTTTAACCAGAACATTATCAGGGATGGAAAAAAAAAAAAGAATGGTTACATAGCAG
>NW_010574836.1:0-1251 GCF_000687285.1 Phaethon lepturus
CAGCAGCGACGCGCGAGCCAGCCGGGTGCGTCCTCCGTTTCATGCTCTCGACCGCTGGATGGTTTTCTTTGCCTAAGATTGCCCCTGGCCTTGGCTAATGGAACGGTGACGTTACTGTGCTGCTGCCTTTGGTGTGATGAGCAGGATGTACGAAGGCACAGGCCGCAAGGAAGATGCTTTATGAAACAATTGCATCAACAATCTGGACCATATTGTACATTTCCTCAAAGAAAACAAACAATTTGCAGATTTGACGTGGCACGACTGCTAATCCCTGGAGATGGGAGTTGGAGAGGGCCCTTCCCAGATGGCTCCTCTGCCACCGTACTCCTCTGCTGATGTGCATGCGTCTTCTCTGTGTGTCACAAAAAGAAGAGGAGGAGGACTGGAGGCTGTGTTATTCCAGGGGAGGGAAACACGAGGAAATGGTGCAATTGGCTGTAAATTGGCTGTTTTCTTACTTGCGGAGAAGTCAGGTGTGCAGAGAGGCAGATGCTGCGGTGCCGGGTGCCCGTGCCAGGTTGCACACTCCGAACGGTGCCGTGGACGGGGAGGACGCGGAGGCCTCTTACGCTCCTTTTCCGGTAAACTGGGTTCTGGAGAAGAACCACCAGACAGCAAAAGCTACACTTTCATGAGCCCAGGGTTTCTTACTATGTATGGCAGCTGAGATTTCTTATATGGGAAGCATTATTTTAAGCAAGAAAGGCAGATTGGGAATGCAGACACCGAAAAGCATGTCAAATGAGAAAAACTTTGATCAAAATTCACATCCAACTCAGCCTCTAGCTATCTTCTGAACAGCATGCATTCTCCTGGATAATTTTTTTCCTTTTTTTAAGAACAGGAACATGAAGAAAGCACTTGGTATGAGGGAGGTCAGTAGACACACTGCATCTTAGAAGTTCGATTTAATCACATTTTCTTTGGCCTCAGTGGTTTGCTTTTCCAGGTTTGGTGGACCCTTGAGAAACGCTTTATCTGCTCCTTTCAGGTGCCCGGTAATGTAGTGTTAAGAGGACTCTCCACGTTGCGGCCTAATTATGGAAACATTGGTTTCTGAGGGGTCTGTCTAGGCTGCGTTACGCTGCTCCCCTGTTCTCAAAGGAGGCTCCTTGCAAGGCGTCATTTACAGAACGCTGAAGTCCCCCATTATCAGGTATTCCCTTCCGCGTCACTTAACCCCAGGCGTTCCGGCTGCGGCGCCGGCAGCTCAGCGCTGCTGACGCCCCGCCGGCGGTGAGCAGGGAC
>NW_010574837.1:0-1251 GCF_000687285.1 Phaethon lepturus
GGGAGCCGGCGGGGACGGCCGCGGCACACGGGGTTTCGGGGGTCTCGGGTCTTCGTGCTGCCCCAGGAGAAGGCGGGAGCCAACAAGAAGGATGTGAAGAAAACGTCCTTCCGCCGCGGCTCTTCTCCGCACGCTCCTTCCCGGCGAAGCCCGCCGGCCGCCGTGCCCAAGCCGAGGGGCTCACACGGACTTTCGTCACGAGCGGTTCTTGTCACCTAACTGATCCTACTAATTACTGGTTAATAATAAGTTAATGGAAGAGAGCTCATTATCATTTCTAATAGCAGTTTGGTTCACAACTAAGCCAAGGGCATCATTTTCCCAGAGTTAAATCATGAGCCAGTGCAACAGAGCACACTTCTGAAACGTCAAACAAGGGGCTCGGGGATTACAGACGTGATTTCTGAATTTAAGTAAAATTTGGCAGCATTTGGGCTGGAAAAAAAATCTCTGAGAATTAGGAAAAAAGTCCCTGAGTTTCCCTCCCTTTTATTATTTTAAAAAAAGCTTTGCCTTGGTATTTCCAGTGTGTTTCACACTTACACTTTCAAAACAATTACTCGGCTCTTAATTTCTGAGCAGTGATTTTTCTTTACAAATCAACTTGACCGTATTCAAAAGGGTTAAACAACCTGAAACCAAACCCAAACATTTTGTTTCATGTTAAACAAAATGTTTGGACTTGACCCAAAATGAAACCTCTGAGTGTTTGTTTGGCTTTTTTTTTTTCCTTTCTTTTTTGGTTAACCTAAAAAGCCAGAGAGGAAAACCTTTTGATTCAACACAAGCCCATTTTTTTGGTTCTGTCACCAAAATGGAAAAAAAAAACATTAATCGTCCAATCCTCATCAGGACTTTACCTGCAAAAAAAAAAAAACAAACAATAACCCAGGAGTGCTTTGTACTACTGGAAAACCAGTTTATAGCCCTGGCTCCATGGTCCTTCTCCACTGAAATCAAGGAAAAGTGTTTTTTTCTTGCACAAAATTAACCCCAATGAAGCCTGGCCACCAGCGCTGACCGAGAAAGAGGCATTCCCCAGCCCAGCCTCACGCAGAGGTGGGGGGCAAAGCCCATCCCGCTCCCCAAGGATTCCCAGACCCGCTCACCCCCTTTGTCAGTCTTGAAAACAGGTAAATATGCTCCACATCCTTGGAGAAATATGCCAAGAATTTGTACAGATGGATTATAAACCTGGCTCCCTGCAGAAATGATCTATCTAATCTGCATCTCCCTGTGCACACAGGGAAT
>NW_010574838.1:0-1241 GCF_000687285.1 Phaethon lepturus
CAAATACAGCTGATTTTTGTTGAGGAAGAACAGAAAAAAATATTTTCCTGTTTACAAAAGTATAAGTGAAGTCCTATCAGAACTTCTATTTTTGACAGCTGAGTTAAGACATTGTGTCTCTAAAGCTTTATTTTTCAGTATGATTTCCCAGATGGAAGCAGGTATCTTCAAAACTGTGAAAATGTCATTTCAGATTTTGTCATTGTCCTCCACTATTTATCTGTTTGACCCAGTGTTCAGTTGCACAACTTAGTCACGATGGTGACATGCATAACAAATTTCTGCCCATTTCTGCAATACTTAAGTTTGCTCAGAGGTTAATGACTCTGACTTCTGGATTGCTAGCTCAAAACATATTGTGAGTTCGTATAAGTTTTAGTCAATGTAACATAGGGGGTTTTTTCTTACAGTGTTTAAGCCTTTAAACTCCTTTTTCTATTCAGGAGTGGTCAGAGCCCGAGTCTGAGAGCAGAAGAGGAAAAGCGCAAAATCCAGTAGCATATGTTCTGAAACATTTTGAAACTTAAACTACATAATTTAAGACTTCCCGGCCTTTACCCTTTCTAGGTACTTTTCTTGACTCATGAGTTTTATATTCTCTAAAACTTCACAGCTATTATGCATCAATATTTAGAACATCAGACAGAGCAAAGCTTTACAGCCTGGATCCTCCTCACAGAGGAAACAAAGTGGAAAGGAGTGAAGCCACTGAAATTGCTACCATGTTTTAAAACCTCAGAAAAGTGAATGCATGGGAAGCTTGAAACTGCCTCCTTAAACAGGGGACCAGAAACTTCTTGTTCTTCACCAGTAAATGAGGAGATGCTAGTGAAATTTGAGGGAAAATGGGTGTGTGCAGTGGATTTGCTTCTGGGACTGTAGCGCAGCTTGGTGCATTGTAAACAGAAATGCTTTATGTGCCAAAGGCTGCTAAATGTGGTACTTGCTGGAATGCTGACTATGGATGCTGCAGATTAGCGGCAGGCTGGGAGTTTTGGAGAGGACAGGTGGAGTTGTACAGGCACCTTCCATCGGTGGCTGGTGGACTTACCTCAGTGAATGTCTATAAAGTTGCATGCACACTTACTCAAGCTGGCTCTGAAGTGGATGGATCCCAGATGGCTTCAGGCTGGAAGGTATCTTCCTACTTACGTTATCACCATGTTGTACTCAAACTAATAAAGCCTTCAGAAAGCTTGCTAGTTTTATAAATTTATTTCTTACAGTAGGATTTTTTTTTT
>NW_010574839.1:0-1250 GCF_000687285.1 Phaethon lepturus
CTAATCTCTGCCACAAGTGAACAGAGAAGCAGAGTCTCTCTGAATTACCTCTGTGACGGACTGCAAAAATAAACCCGGTTTCTGGGGATAATATAATAATTATTCATTTAATATACATATATTATTTATATATACATTATACATTATTCATATAATATACATTTTTATATATTACATTATTATGTATATTCATTATATTAATGAATATACATAATAATGTAATAATAATTTTTCATTGCAGGAATTTGTCCTCCTTCCTGCCTGGAGCCAGCTATCAAGCTGAGAAATCTCTACTCTCTGCTTTATCTCCTTAATATAACTCTAACACAAGATGGGAATTTGATTAAGAAAATTAGTATTTTCTATTACTTTCACCAGTTTGTAACAGCTAATAACCCAGAACAGATATTCCTCACTCAGCAGCGTTGATTCTAGGTAAGAAGCACTTTGGGGCTTAAAATCAGATGCACTTCTCAATTTTGCCAGTTTCTTTGCTGCTCTGAACAAAAGCATCTCACAAAGTCTGTTACCTTCCAACATACACCCTAAAAGCTCCCCCCCCCTTTTTTTTTTTAAGAACAGAACTAGGCAAAAAGCTCCTCTGCATTTTTAAGTCTCCTAACTATCTTGATAAAGCCGAGCTTGCAGATACATCAATCACCAGCACAGTCTCACATCTCACAACCAGTTGTCCCTGTTGGCCAAAGGAGAGACTGGCTCTTTTGGAGGACAAACATCACCACATTGTCCTCTCAAACACACCTTCCACCTGACTTTCGCAAAACTTATCTCATAAAACTTCACATTACACTTGCAAAACAAGGAATTACCTTTAGATGCCGATAAATGATGTAGATAAATAAGCAAGCATTTTCAAATCTGGCCAGCTAAAATTCAGATGTCTGACTTCACATTAAGCATCATTATCTATCCAGGAAACACTCACCTCATGCTCTGATACCCGACTTTAGTCTTACCCAACTGTCAGTGCTTCCTAAAACCTACCATCTGATCTGGCTTTAATTTTGATTCCAGACGCAGAATTCACCATCAAGCATTTGGCTTGGGGTTTTTGGCAACTTTAACCTAAAATGAATTTTTTTTTGTCCTTATACTACTTGAATTTTGCTCATTGCACAAGTCTTTTTAAAAAGAATCAGAATCACAAACATACTCTTTCAGCCTCGTGGCCAGCTTTGCCACCCTTTTCTCTGGGAACAGTTTTCATGGCCAGCAAGAAAATCTTCCCT
>NW_010574840.1:0-1217 GCF_000687285.1 Phaethon lepturus
CTCCCTCCCTCCCTCCCTCTACTCCCCTCCCCACAAAGAGTAATCAGAACTTGAAGTAGGACACTTCCTTACTGAAGGACAAATACATCTGTGAAAATTTCAGATGCCATGCAGCATGTCTGAAAGAAGGATATCTGTTTCCAGAGAGGTTCAACATGTGTGTAGTTGTTGTTATTTATTCTAACATCTGTTCCACAAAACAATTGGATCACCTGGGGGAACTGCAAGGAAAATAATGGATTTAATGTATCTGGATGTGCATAATAATATGTAGTGGAGATGGAGTGCATGCAAAATTGGCACAAAAAGACAGAGAAAGCTAAGACAATTGTGCTTTTCATGTGGTATAAGAGTGAGTTACAAGAGATGTTTAATAATGAATATTATCAGAAACAGAAAGAGGAAAACTCACAACACAGATAAAGAAGTTTCTCAAAAGACAAACTGTAAAGCAATTTGTGTGATTGGGGTTACTCAGAAGACAATTTGTACCTAGGGTGCTTTAAGTTTAGAAAGTGACCTCAATCAGTGTACTAGACATACCAGGTGGAAGTAATAGTTGATGGCAAACATGACACAGGATTATATTTGCTCTGGGTGATGCTTTGGGCACTACAAAGTATTCTGGCAAGCATAGGTAAATGATCATGCTCAGTATTGAAAGAAATGCACAGAAACCTGTTTGTATAAGCAACTTTTCAGCAGGGAACTCTGAGAAATTCTTTCTGTGACTGAGTTGTCCATTTTAATAAAATCTTCCAGGTATAAAAGACCTCAGTTTTTGAATAGTGTACATAGGAAAAATGATGGGATTTGAAAATGGGAGCTTGGTTGCTTGTTTTCACCAAAAGTACAGAGCAAGTTATTTATCCTGCGGAAACTAAAGAGCTAGAAAATGTTAAAGAAACCAGATATTCTGGAGATCATTGCTAACAAAGAAAATACAATAGTGGTTGACAGCCTAAAGTGAATGATAATTAAAAATCTTTCTTGAATTACAGGTTTTGTTATAAATGGCAGAGTTAGCAGGAAGATTAATCACTTTTGGCAGCAGCCAAATTTTTGTCCATTTTTGAAGGAAACACAAATGTATTTCAATTCATATACATTACTATGACTATTGAGAAGGTTTTTACCATTCTCTGAGCCTGACAAGACAGACACTGAGGTGAAGGGCTCCAGAGGAAAGGAGGGTAGGAGGGCTCTGCAGAGGGATC
>NW_010574841.1:0-1260 GCF_000687285.1 Phaethon lepturus
GCGGCGCGGCGTTCCGGCGGGCTCCCGTGCAGCTCCGGCTCCCAAGGCAAGCAGCCCTGCCCGCTGCCCGCCCGCAGGACCGGGTGTGCCCATTTGCCCTCCGGGCACACCCGGCTTCACGCTGGGAGGAGAAAAAAAAATCCAACATCATGGCCCTGGGTGCGGACAGGGACCGAGGCTGAAAATGTTCATTGAAGGGAGAAGTTATTTTGGAGGGGAAAAGTGTGTTTTTAATTGTTTAGATGAGGGGGGTTCATGTTTTATGGATGTCTGCGGGCTGGGGAGGTGCCTTTTCTTCCTCCATGTTCAGGGGGAAAAAAAAAAGGGATTATCTGTATTTGTGAATTTAGGTTTTTTTGGCCAGACGCATAACAATTTGTAGGGTTTGATTTTTCTCTGGGAAAAAAAAAAAAAAAAGGCGTTTTGAGAACAAGGCCCATGTAACCAAAATATGTTTGTTTTTGTTTAAATCGCTCAGTAGAGGAATCGTCTCTTGTCTATTGTTAAGAGAGAGGTTTAAATCAAAGGCAATTTCTACATATTCTAAAATATACAGACAACTCTTTGAAAGCAAAGCCAAGCAAAACTTTAAAAGAGACCTTCTCCTTGATGCAGAAGTTTTCAGTTAGTTTACTGTGCTGAGGCTCGAGTGGAAAGAAACAGCCTGAGAAACAAATCGCAAATCCCCATTTCGGAGGCGGAAGTCGGGGAGAGCATCGTATTAATAGCACACGAGACCTTTCCACAGGGCGTCTCGTCCAGGGCTTTTCCAGCAGCAGCGAGGAAAAAGGCTTTGCCGTTCGGAGGGATTTTTGTGTTCAGCTTTGGCTATGGAAGGTTTAAGCGAGCTGCAGAGCGAGGCAGCCGCGGGCCTGATCCTCTCGTGTTGGGTGGTCCCTCCTACCGCAAATAACCCTATTGAAAACAGAGGGACTATTTGTGGAGTCATTTGTTTGTCAGGAAAAGTAGGGTTTGTAGGATACGGCCCCAATTAGCAGCCAAATTCCTGGTTATTTTCTCGTGATAAAAACGCAACTAGCTGTCACTGAGATGCACGTAGCATCTCTTCGGTTCCCGTTTGAACTCCTGCCACTTGCTCCGCGCTTCTTCCCGCTTCCTCAGCCACGCAGAAATTATTCCAGCACCACGCTAGCTCGGCCGAGCCGGCCGCTTCCCTCCTGCCCGGGACCGACGTGGCCTCCGGCCCTTTGCCGTGCCGTCGGGGACCGGCAGGGCTTGGGCTGTGCTCCCTGCCCGCCG
>NW_010574842.1:0-1257 GCF_000687285.1 Phaethon lepturus
CCCCCCGCGTCTGGGGGCTCAGAGGTGGGTCCTGAACGCGGGGGTGGCGGCCGAGCCCCCGGGGCCCCGAAGCCTCTGGCGCTGGTGCCTCCTTGCCGTGGCGTCACCCCGACCGGGGGTTTTGTCTTTTCCTTGGCTGGGTGATGGCAGCTCGTGCTGTCAGCTGCCGAATCCAAATGCAAATTTAACACTCGCTTCTGACACTGACGTTCGCTTTCCACGAGCGTGCTTGCTGCTCGGCTTAATTATACGGATGTCCATCAAGAACAAATACGGAAAGGGCAAAGCTGAGGCCGAAATAAAGTTATTTGCCGATGTGGACGAACACTAATAGAAAATATATTATATTACTGTACCCATCTCAATGCAAGATGAAAGGAAATACGCTCTAAAACAAAGGAGAGCTGCAAATTTGGGCTACCAGCGCAACGCTGCTCCGCTCGGACCCAAAATAATTACCCGCTAATAAAGGAGGGGGCCAAGCCCACTGCAGCCTGGCTCTGGAGGGAACAGAAATCAGATTTTGGCTTGAAATGCGTTATAGCAATCTCTGTAATACAAAATAAAGTCTGGCAGATGGAGTTATTTTTATCCAAAGCCAGTTCTGTTTAGTCGGTCCGTGGCTATAACTGATGTCCCTTTGCTATTTCCTCTTCCCCCTGGCTCCCCTGCCTCAGTTTCTCCAAGGCACTGACGAGATTGGAGTGGACAACTGCAGGTGTATTTTGGGAGTATCCTACATTACTTAGCTGTAAAAATCGATTGTGAATTTTGCATCCATCCTCAGCATTTGGCCTGTTTATATTGCCAAATAAATTCTTTAAAGTAGTACTGTACTTCACAGGAGAGCTTGTCAAGGTAAATACCTTCATTTACATAAAATGTGACTAGCAATTGAAATGTTAAAGCCATAAAGAGCAAGTTTATGATCCATCCTTGATGCTCAGATGTATAATATGACAGGGGGGAAAATAGCGCGCCTTGCAACATTTACTAAATTGGTGTGTTGACTCTGGGGATGGAAATGGGAGATTTGAAAAAAAAACAAGTTGGAAGGTTTTTTTGAGGTTGGTGGGTATTTTTTTCTTTTCTTTTTCCCATAAATATGAATCCTTTTCACAGCCTTCAAACAGTTGGCTTTTAAATACTCTCTTTCAGCTTGGAAACAGCAGCTAGATAAACAAGCCGACGGCCAGGCAGGGACCTGCGTGGGAAGGAGCTACCTGGCACGCGGGGCTCCCTGGGGCTGCTCGCCTC
>NW_010574843.1:0-1255 GCF_000687285.1 Phaethon lepturus
CACGGCTACAAGGATGTGTTTCTATTTAACCTTGTAAACGGAACAATGTTTACGTGAACCATTTTGTCCCATACTTCAGCAGGGATTAAATCGGATTTGTTTAGAGTAAAAGCTGCTCGTACAGAAAATAAACAGCCAACTTAAAAAAATGTAGTTTGTAAGGAAGTGATGCATGTTTTGAGCAATTAATTTTTACACATATCTTATGCAATGTAGTGCAATTGAACAAACAGAAGATGGCAAGAGTCCATCATCAAGCGCCTTATTCGTATAAGGACTTTCCTTTTAATATGGAAAAACCTGGTTCCACAAGAAAATCCTGAAAATGCAGCATTCAAATAACAAGATAAAATACTGCATGAGAACACCTTTGACGAAGTTTTCTACTGAAACAAAGGTTTCTTCTTTTTTCCGTCTTTTTTTTTTTTTGAACACTGTTAGTTCAGTTTTAGATTCTGCTTTATGCATAATGAAAAAGTTGAAGTGGAAGTATTATAATATTTGTATTATATGTTTGGATTAATGCAAGTATTATAAAACTACTTACATTGTTCAGGGGAGATAATTTCTGGAAAGGAAGACAGGATATTCCGGATATTTATCCTACTTTAAATAAAAATATTTTAAATGGCTAAAATACCACAGAATAACTCTGTTTTCCAATCAGCTCTGTGGAAAACTATGTTCACATACAACCTCAAAGACCAGTTCCAGGATCAAATTTGCCATTTTGTACTCTTAGGGGTGTATGCACGTACAAAACCATATTCAGAGAACCATTTTTGGGACTGGATTGCATAGTTTACATTCTCGTAAGCACCAAACTAAACGGAACAGCATACTGGGCTGGTTTTGTGAAATGGTAATATTTAGGACTGGAAGGTCAGTTATGTACACACAGACATTAATAACCAAAGACTCTCTTATTAGGCTAAAGAAAACCAAGACCAAGTGCTTCTGGCCTCCCTTTTACGATGCAAACAATAGGAAATCACAGAAGAGTTTATGGCTTGTTAAATTGTGCGCGACAATTACCGTGTTAAATTCATACACACCCCGCCACCCCCCCGGTCCCTGCTTTGCAGCCATTCCCCTTTTAACACCTTTGCAACACCCACAGGAACAAGCAGGTGCACACAGCTTGTCCTTGCCACGACGGGAGGTCGCTACACAAAACCTTCCAATAACAAGATCATCTATTTATGAGGCCGCAACTTCTCCCCAGCCCGCTCTGCGCGCTCCGCGCCACGTGCGC
>NW_010574844.1:0-1251 GCF_000687285.1 Phaethon lepturus
GCAATTTGGAGGTCGGTTGACTGTGGCTGGGGCCAGAGGGCTTGGGGATACTCAGCAGCAACGCCCTGATGCCCGTGCCTGGTGGCAGTGCCAGCCCCGCAGCAGGCGGCGTACACGCTGTGTGTATGAATGACCAGTGCCAGCTAGGAGAACAGATGAGGAACCTCCTGCTGCTGCAGAAGTGGTTTTCTTCTGGGTTGTGCTTTTCAAGAGCCCTTTGCTTTTGAGGGTAGAGGCCTAACTGTGCTACGAGTGAATGCCTGCTGGGCTGTATGTGAAACTTGCCTGGTGTTTGGTACCAGTTCTTGGCACAGCTTTACAGCAGCATGGTAATATTAAAGATAAACCTGAAGTTTTTGCACAGCAGTGTTTATTTTTTTTATTATTCCCCCAAAATACGCATGGGTTGGTGGCAGCCCAGAGAATAGCACTCAGGAACAGGAGAGGCAGCAATAATTTCAGAAGATGCAAATGTAGTATTGAACTAAACGGTTGTTTTCCATATTTGGAAGATGAAGAAATAATCAAATAGGGAAAAAGTCTCGTCATTTTTCTTTGGCATTGGTTTGCAGTCCTTCTAACTTTGATAGGAAAATAAGGCAGCATTACTTTCACTTTCAGTGGTACTTGAGTAATGTAGCCTGCATACATAGCTTGCTTGTTCAAACCCAACTTTCCACAGGAATTGTAAGGTATGTTACTAATCTTGGATGTGATTCCACTCACTTCAGTAGACAAATTACGACTTTTGATGCCAGCTTTATGATGTTGTCACTACTACTTATTGTAAAGAAAAGCAAGAATTGACTACTCACAAAGGAGTTCTGACAGAACATAGCTGGGTTAGGGGCAGGGGAAATGTGCTACTTTTATAAATCGAGCCTACTGAGTTTATCAATGTGAGCTGGAATATGCACAAATATAGAAATGTTGTGGCTGTTTTGCTTGTACGTGCCCTGGCTTGCAGCTCCTGCCAGTGCTGTAGCCTTATTACAAATGAATGATATGTGTGCTTATAAAAGACTTTAAGAGGTGGTTGACTTGAGTCGTTTGAGTAGCAAGATTTCACCTAGTGGATTCCAGATCTTAAGCGCTTGGAATAATATGTGCAGAACTGATATTTGCTGCCGCCTGCTTGGGAGGAATAGACTGGGACACAGCAGCCATGGGCTCCTCTGAAAATAATAAAGGTGTGCTTGTTGGGTAGGACTTGTTGAAAGGAAAAGGCAGATGCAGTCTCTTCTGTGCCTT
>NW_010574845.1:0-1254 GCF_000687285.1 Phaethon lepturus
CAGGCTGGTTCAGAAGTTGAAAATACCATAAGGAGAGCGCAACACACTAATCTCCTTCATGACAGTGACAATTCCCAGAGCTGTTTAATACCAGTAAATGCTCTCACGTATTTGAAAAAGAGCAGTATTTCTTATGGATAGAATCCAAAATAACATGATTCTTGAAATTTTAAAAGCATTTTGCTGTATTTATTCTTCTAACTCAGTTGGTAATCTTATACTTTGTGTCCAAAATAGATTTCAGGTTGATTTTGGCAGGTGTTTATTGTTGTTCAAAATCGGTAGAACTAGAGCAGTATGAGAAGGAGCTGTGGCTGAGGAACCACCCCAGAAAGTAGCTGAAATGTCATTTCTTTTGAACAGATTGGAAATTTGTCTCCTTTCTTCAGCATCATTCTTTGAAACCCAGATGTCTTTTTCTGTTTCTAAAACAGTGTTATACGCTGCTGTTTATTCTATATGTTTTCAATCCAACTACTCATGCTTCTTACGTCATCTCCCACATATCCATTTTATTCTGGAAAACTTCTGCCAGCTAAGATTTTATTTTACTTCAGTGTCTTTCAATCTTCAAAATAAATGAGATTTTTTTCCCAGATTCTGTAGTATTTCAGGTTTAGATCTACAACATTCAAACCTTGATTCAATATTTTCTTGATTTTGGTTCAAGGATAAAATTATTTTTTCAGCGCATTCTTAACTTTAAATGTGAGATTCCTTTAGTTCCAAGGATTTTTTTGTTGCTTTGATAAAATAAATTTCAACTAGGGACTTCAGCACCAAAATAATTTTGGTACCGGAGGAAGAGTTAATACTGTTGCTTTTAATCTGCTTACCTGTTTTTGTACTTTACTGCTACTGAGTTTAACACAGATTTCACCAAAAAGAGCATTGGCAATAATAATGTGAAGATGTTTGATCTTTTAAGCTCCCAAATATTTCAAAAAAGTTGTTAATGGAAGATAGCCTCTGGCTATTCCCACCACAAAACACTCCCTAACTAGAACCTTTGATGAACATTCAGCTTTGAGCCTGGAAATGATACAACACAGCTATGCTGACTCTAGATTACCCGGAAATTTCTCCATTGTGAAAGAACCTTAGTTGTCATGCTGGGTCATGCAACTCAAGGACCTGCTATATTCATTATCAATGCTTGAAATGTCTCTTTCCATATAAACACCATCACTGATGATGATTATATGGGAAAAAAAAAATCCATATATTTTTATATGGAATTTTTAATTTTTTTTT
>NW_010574846.1:0-1253 GCF_000687285.1 Phaethon lepturus
CAAACAAACAAAAAAAACCAAAAGAACCCAAACCTTAAAACAATCTTTGGATGGCTGAATATGAAGGAAATCTTTTTTCACCATCCACCACAACATGGAAAGATAAGCCACATTAAAAATTCACCTGTGTTTTCACCTCTCCCTCTGCTACCCTTCTGTTCAAATACGTTGTATACAAATGATTGCCCTCAAGGGTGCAATTTAATTTTGCTCATTTCAGAATTAGCACCGTCACTAGCTATTATGGCAAGGCCAATTTTCCCTGCAAGAATTTGTAAAACCAGCAGTCTAGAAGATTGTCTTCAGCTGGGCTTTTAAACCTGCAACTACACACACACGCACACACACACAAAAAAGGAGACCGATAGTTTAAACAAATAGGAAAAAAATTATAAGGACAGAAGGACTGGTGAACAGATAGTGGTCAGCAGACAGACATCAGCAAAAAGAAGAGAGAGGAAGAGACACAGGAAAAAAAATGGGAGGGGAGAGGGGCAAGGGAGAATATAAGTGCTTTTTTATTACAATATTACAAACCCTTTGATTGCTCTAATTACACCTAAAGGAAAACAAAACTCATCTGCTGGTACCAAGTGCATTAATAATTAACTGGAAAGGAAGGAAGGCAGCAAAGCTACAAACAACCCAAACAAACAAGTTATGGGCAGGTTCTCTGGGAAGCAGAAAAGCATGCAATTTCTGATGTGTAGTGGTATTTTTTTCCATTTTTCTCTCAAGTGAGCTGAAATGACTTTTCTTCTACTACTCCTCCACCATTCTTGACCTACAGTAAGTCCACCTCAAATTTGGATGCTTAACACTTCTTGCTGTGATGTAGCACTTTGAATGTAAGCTGTCTCCTTCTGTAGAACAGGTGAGAGCACCTCCTAGGAAAATCCAAGGTGATTAACGGAAAAGGGATGCTATTTTTCTTTGGAAATAACAACTATTCAACAGTAGTAGTTGTTCAGATGTACAGTAAAGTCTGAGACTTCAGTAGCCACTAAAAACATATCTGTGCTCTTTAAATGTAGCGGTGCCCCCTCTCCCAGCTCTTCTAAACAGAAAGGACTTGGACCTCTCAATGTCTTAACCTAACTCCAACCTTCATAATAATTTATAAAAACAGGCACCATGAAGTATTAAAGAAAGATGATGGCATTCTTTTTGTTTTCTCCCCATACTGTCCTTTCATTTTGAAAAAATAGCCCTCAGGAGTTTTTTTTCTTAGAATGGAACTGAAGTGTTTGGCT
>NW_010574847.1:0-1249 GCF_000687285.1 Phaethon lepturus
GTAACATAAACACGTAATTTCCTTCCAGTAACGGCCTGGATTAAAAACTAATATATTCCATTCATTCAAATGTGTTTTAGCAAACATCCTCGGGCACTGGCCTTTTCTCGTCCTTGTCCTTTTCTTAAAGTACCTATACGTAAGGTTTTGATTTTGGTTTGCTTGTTTCTTCCCCCAATTACCTCAGTATATGCAACAGATCACACATAGTCCATACCTATGCAGGTCAGCCAGCTTAGCCAAGACTCGGGCCGCATTACTAAAATTTCGGTTCTTTTCAAAGTATCTCCACAGTAAATCCATGTAACGAACTTTGTTTTGGTCAATCGTGGTCATCCGCACAAGGTAGGGTTCCAAAAAGGGGGCAGTAACCTGCAAAAGTCATAAAGATAACGTCTCTGTTCTTGCTCTCTCCTCCTTTTTAAAGCATCAGCATTATTACTATTAACTTTTCCAGCTCAGTGGAAGCCTGCACGAAATGATTTCTTGCACAGAGATGAGCTCACCTGTAACAGTTTGTCAGCCAAGTCAACTTGTATCAACCAGTTGTAAAGTGCAGTGCTGAAGAGTTCATCTGTTGAACGCTGAGCCAGCTTTAGCATTTGTTCAAACTAAGGGAAGAAAAGGCCAGAGCTGTTATTCCAGAAGCGGTTACATTATGTCAGGCACTGAATACCTATGCAGCAATACTTAGGTTCATGCTATTTGCTTGTCATCATTTTTATGGAACACTCCACACCTAAAGAAGCCAATTCATGGCAAGTCTTGACTTTCACCTACCTCGCTAAACTATTCCATAATTTTTAAAAAATAACAAATTCTACACCCCTTCAAACCACCCTGTTTTCTGCAGTGGAGTCTTGATTGTTTTGTGAGTTTCTTACATGGTGCCCTGCTTCTTCATTGCTTAGCATGTTGGGGTCAGATGACAGCACTGGAGGACCTGGCTTTTTGGGTACACTGGGAGACTGAGGAGCAGCTTTGCTTTGATTCACTAACTCTTGAAGGGTGTCAGTGATACACTTGTAGCTGTTCAATCTGTAAACAGAGCAAGAGAAAAGAAAAGCCTCACAATTTTCATGGCAACTCTCTATGAAATACTCTTCTGGAATGTTGTTACGGTATGCCTTTGTAAACACAATTGCTAAACGTAAAAAAGGTCACAGATTATTGTCAGCTAGTTGCCACAACCTCGTTTGTTCTCGGTCATCCTTCTAGCAAGTACTTCTGTCATGTTCAGATCACAATG
>NW_010574848.1:0-1266 GCF_000687285.1 Phaethon lepturus
GCAGAGGGGAGAAAGGCGCGGGCGCGCTGGGGATAAGGCGCCCTGACCGGAAAGGGAGGGGACATAAAAGGTGTGTCCGAGCGACAGGGGAGCACCAAAATTAAAAGCGCTTATATGTTCCTCGCGTAGCGAGAACATCACCCTGCCGTCACGCGGGACACGCTGAGCACCGCAATTTGGGACGGGAGCAAAACAAGGTGGGTGGGAAAAGGCTAAGAAAGGAGTCGTGATGTTTTGGTAAAATGTAAATCAGAGCTCTAGCGGCATGCTCGGCAAACGGCGATCCGGATGCGAAAGCAAAGGTGTTCGGATGGGAGCAGGGTAAGTGAAACAGCCTTCTGATAACCCCAGCAGTTAGAGGAGGAGCGCTCTGGCATTGCGGTCTGCTCAAACGTGTCAGTAACAAGAAGCCGCATTAAAATCATGAAGTGTTTTATTTTTGGAAAGGTGATGTATTTCTCCTCTTGAGCTTAACAGTGTCCTAATCCCACTAGAAGAACGATGGCATTATAATGTGAGCTCCTAAATAATGTATCACAGGTCAATTTAGAAATAGGCTGGGAAGCATGGCTTAGCACGGAAGGTTTTTTATTCCCTTTCGGTATGGTGATGCACTAGCTGCAGCCCAGCTTCCCAGGTACTGCAAGCGCTGGGGTGTTTCTGCCCACCACACACAGGCTCCTTGGCACCAGCTGGGTTTGTGGCTCACAACGGGCCGGTGGCTCGCAAAGCAAAGATCTGTCTCTGCAGTGTGTCGTCTGCCAGAACAACACGTCTTTTGCAAGCGCCACTCGTACTCTCGTACCTCACAGAAATGCCAGGAGCAGCTCAGGTAACACGCTGGGCAGCTGAAGGAAGCGTTTCCTCCTCCCCGAAGGGTGGATGGGGAACGGTGACATCTTCTGCTGTCACATGGAGCTGGCCTCATCCTGACCCAGACTTCAGCTGTGTTTAGCAAAGCAAATACTTGTTTATTGTCCTTCTAGACCCGCTGTAGCTGGGTACCACATGTTTAGGTACCGTGGTACTGGGGAGCCGGATGCAATCCCTGGGATGAGCTACCTCATGGAAGGGCCTCTGCACGGGAGCGGGGCAGGTCGGGGTGGTGAAAGCCCTGGACAAAACTCTGCCAAGAGGTAACGCTGTGAGACCTCTTTGAAGAGACTCACCCCCTGCATGGAGACCACAAACGTGCAGCGCCCGTGAACGAGTTCTCGCTGGGCTTGGCTGTGTCCCCTCCCCGAGCAGCCCCGAGACGCCCCGTGT
>NW_010574849.1:0-1254 GCF_000687285.1 Phaethon lepturus
TTTTTTTTTTTTTTTTTTAATCCCAGTTTAGCATGTGACTCCTTGTCCTTACGCATTAATTTCAGGACTTTCTGCCTGTCTAATTTGTATTTTCTAATGGTATGTTTGGCAGTTGGGATGGTGTCTGTAGGAGGGATACCTGTGCGATGGACTTCTGCAGCTGCATGTTGAACTCATTGTCCTGGAACACAAAGCATCAGCAGCTCTAGTAGTGGTCTGACACCCCTCTAGAGTCCTAACCCTTGGAGGATAAAATCTCAGTCAGCTGGGGGTTCTCCAGAAACATGTTTTGTGAAATAGTTTTTTATTTTTTTTTGTCTGTCTGTTAACAATAGCTGGGCCTACCTCAGTTGAGATTTGTGATTATTTATGAGGTAAATAATTTGTTCTTCAGATGTGTTTCTTGATTCAGAGGAATTTAGTTTATGTCTTATTTTTTAAAAGTTATTTTCCACAAAACTTCAAAGACCAAAGAGGATTTATGCATAGAGAAATATGTACACATACTGTGGACTAGCGATCTTTATTGTTCTGAAGCCACTGTATTGCTTGGTGTGAATCACTAGTAGGAAAGTACAATGATGACTTTGTTACCCGCAGACTCCTTTACCAACAGGCTGTGTGTGCTCTGTACCACATGTTCTGTGCAATGTCTCCCCTCCAAATGGAGGCACAGTCTCACCTTAAAACTTCAAAATGCAGGATATAGGCCCATCTACTGTGCTTTCTAGATTTGAGAAGAACAAAGTAGAAGGAAGAGAATTTGCCTGTATTTTTTAAGTCTCTTGAATATGACCTTTATTGACTTCTGTGTAAGTAGCTATATATAATACAATGCCACACAATTAAATAGAAGTATACATTATGCCATGGCTTTTATTGTCTTACAGTCAGTATTTGCTGGGATTTCTCTTTGCCAGAAGACTTCATTACAAGTAAAGACTTCAGTGTAGTATGGTTTATCTTTATGGCAATGCCCTGCCCCTGTGTGTCCTAAAATTGACATAGCGGCAAGATTTACCCAATTATGCACATCTTCAGTGTCAGTGATGTTCTTTGGGGCAATTAGTGCTCTGCGTATGTTTTACTTTCCTTCAGTCTTTAACTCATTAGGCTAAGTTGCTTTCCCAGCTCCAAAAGGGAGGCAAAATAAGAGATTTGGAAAAGGAATGGGCAAGTTTCTTTCACGATGGAGCGATTCCTCCTGGTTCTCATATTTTTATTCTCCCTCCTTTTACCCTAAGAGGCTTAGAA
>NW_010574850.1:0-1269 GCF_000687285.1 Phaethon lepturus
CGTGCGTGAAGCTTGCTGTGAGGGTGATGGCAGAAGTCTTTTAGGCTTGTACACCGAGAAGCCAACACAAGGTACAGAAAGAGAAGCCACGTGTGTTAAAAGACAGAAGCAGCAGATTTTTCTGCGGTTGCAGGGGTTGCTGCCCTCCCTCCCGGCAGCGAGCTGCCACCTGCCCTGGCATTAGGTATTCCAGCAGCTGCTGGGTGCTTGGAAATGTTTGTGATGCCTCCCAATTAAATAACACTTTAGTGGAATGACTCTGTGTCAAAAAAACGCGTACCTGCTATGCATTATTCAGCATTATCTTGTTTAAAAAAGTCATGCTGCCAGAGAAGTGACACCGTGTCAGAGCGTGACTGCCTGCACATCACGCGGAACGCAGGGCAGCCCCTCCACGGGCGCAGCTGCAGACCAGCAGAAAGCCCCTGGCCAGCTTGTTCGGAGGCAGCACAGCCCATGGTCTTCGGGGAGAAACCTAAAATCAGGCTTAAATCCATCTCAACCACTTCTGTAAGAATAGGATGTTCAAAGACGCTTCATGTCCTCCAGGTCCTGCAGAGGAGTCTTGGGGTCAAAGCGAGCCTGGGCTGCGAGACGAGGGACGAGCGGGGAGGATTGGAGCTGAGCTAACGGAGCGCTGCTCCCGCGGCTCCGCAGACACCAGTTACGGCTCCCTGGCCCTGATGCCTCTTGCTGGTTTCCCGCGCCGGGCTGGCTCTGCCCTGCCTGGAGCCGGGGCTGCTCCGTCGAGCGCGGGGCTCTGGTCGAGTCCCCTCTCGGGCGCTGCCTGGACAATCAGGGTGTGCTGCCCCATGGGGTTTTATGGAGATGTTAACACTGAAAATGGCCATAGATGTGCTGCTTCTGTTATTGATACTGTAGTGAATGAGTCTTGCTAATCTCTGTGATCGGCCAATCAACCAACATTTCTGTGAAGATGCATGCTTGCTCTTAAAAACAGCTAGTTAGAGGTGGCTATGTTGTGAAATGTGTTAAAGTTCAGTAAATGATGTATTTGGCTACATGGAGTTTATATATCATGAATGATTTATTAATTTATAAATACTCCAAGCTCCACAAACATATTCTTCTGGTTGTTTAGTTTCTTGTAATTTATTGGTTCATTATTTAATATGCAAGTTATGTCATCCAAGAAGTGAAAATATTTTTTCCATCTGCTCTGTTCACACTCTTCGAAGCGCAGAGGAAGCAGAGACTCGAGGTGCGGCCTCGCCGTGGCAGCGCTGGGGTCCGGGCTGGCCCGGGCTT
>NW_010574851.1:0-1255 GCF_000687285.1 Phaethon lepturus
TGGTGCCCATGCTGCGTGCATTGGTGTAGTATTTCTGTGTGCGTTTCTGCATGTTCTTTGTCAGAAAACATAGAACATTTGATAAAACTGCTTCTGGCTCTCTAAACATGGAAATAGGCAGACTTTGGTAAAAAAAAGATCATTCTATTTGGTTTGTACTCAACTTTTTCATAGTTTGAGTCAGGAAGCTCTGCTAGCTGACCCAAAGAGACCACAGATTTATTGCCTTTACTAGAGATCTTAGCAGTAGCGAAGGGACCAGACTGCAAGCGGAGGCAGTGTGAACATTTGTATACCATGCCTCCACCTCATGATTTGTGTTTATAAAATCCTATTGCTATGCTAATGTTTGTCCTGTGATGAAGCTCTTGTCTTAATTTTAATTTCTTAAATAATTTTACATGATTTATAATACATGGCTGCTGTTGAGGCTGGCTGAATCAGGCAGCAGGTGAATTCAGGAAGCAATGAATGAGTGAGAGAAAGCAGCAGCAGCATCCAAACTAGTTGGAGTAACACTGCTTCCCCACAATTTGATGAGTATAAGAAGAGTTTTGTGTCTTCTTTGTAGGTCAGTTGCAATCAATTAAACTTACACTTGCTGTTCAAGGAATTTCTTTGGAGTTCAGGAGTGACATGAAAAGAAGGGGTTCCTGGGAGCATCGTTTTGTATCTCCTTTATGCCAAAAGGATAGCAATGCATACAGTGCTTTAAAAAGATAAGAGCTAGGCTTCCTTTTGAGAAGGGGGCTTGTGAGCTGCCCACTCTGCATAATGACGCAGCGAGCCCACGCCTGGACCGACATGCTCATGGGGCCACGGACTACAAGATGCCTCTTCACTGAGGCTGCGGCCACTCCTTGCTTCAGCAGTCCAGCTCCTGAAGAGGAGACACTGGGAGAGAGGCAGGCAGTGTGAATCTCCTGGTAGTGGTTTTTTTGCTTTATTTTTGCTACTCTGTTTCTAAACATATTTACCTTGACTATCAAAGTCAAGACTACGTGAAGCTTTCTACCCATCTCCTATCTTTCTCTGGTAATTAGCACAACCTCTGCAGTTGCTGACACATCTAAATCACTCTGGGTGCCACAAATCATACTGCTGGAATACCTCCCAGTCAGCACAACTTGCAGAATTATCTTGAGCCGGAGGCAAACTACTGCAAGGAGGAGTCTGGAAAGTGGGGATAAGTTTTCCGTGGCAGGAATACCCAGTGGTAGGCAGGAGGGGCCATCATGGCTACCACCTGTGAAAC
>NW_010574852.1:0-1260 GCF_000687285.1 Phaethon lepturus
AGAAGGAAGCCCTCAGTCCAGGAGCCGGAGCTGGCTGTCCTCCTCAGAGCAACTCGAAACGGCCTTTCCCTCTGCTCTGCTTGAACTGCACGGAGCTCACCATTGCTCCACCCTGCTGCTTGGGGCTGGGCAGAACTGCCCACCTTTCTCCCACTGAAGAGGAAGAAGAAGTTCAGGCATTGTACCTGACTTGCTGCCGTCCTTGTCTGCCCGGCAGGCAGGAGGCACGACCAGGCCTGAGGATGCGCGAGAAGCTCCTGCTCCGTCAGAGGCAATTTCAGGTGCTCAGCCGATGCCTCTCTGCATGCTTCCGCTGTCACGATGTGCATGGCTCACTGCACCTTCTTCTTGCACCCGCACACCTGCTAATTAAAAAGTTCATTAGTCCTCCACTCATTAACAAAGTTTGCTGGTCATCCTAGTTGGCTTTCTTTGGTGACGTCTTTGGCATCCCTCACAAAACCAAGCTGTGGGGTGTAGAGTTTTCTCATTAAAACTGATAGCAGGAAGGAGAAGAGCAGGCTCAGCAACACCAACCAGCAAGCAAGCGATGGTTAGCGGAGAGCACAATCAGCGTGGTCTGCGCTCGGCCCCAGGAAAGCTCCCTGTGGCAGGCTGAGGTGGGAAGCCATGACATGGAGAAGCAATCGGGGCTTCACCGGACAGCCCACACCGAGGTGGCAGCTACTCCCCTCCTCCCGACCATCTCCCCAGCCCCGACAGGGAAGACCGTGCCATAATTTTGATCCTGGGCAGGACGAGGTGATGCAATCTGGTGCAGGCTGGCACAGCACACTGAACGCGTCGGGAGGAGACCTCGTCGCACCAAGGACACCAAGGCTGCTCCCAACACCCCAGCAAGAACTCCCCCGACTGCAGGAGCAGTCTCCAACCTTCCCCACTTCTCCAGGGGGGACGTTCTCTCGCTTGCCACCTCACCCTGCCATGAAACCCTGCAGGTGCCCAGGGTGGCTACGTGCTGCTCATCGTCTTGCGGTCTTAAATCCCCTTTCCTGTACTTTTCACCTGGCCTCCATCCTCTCTGTACAGCCTTCTGCCACATCCAAACAGGTCAGCAAGGCACCACGCACCACGAGAGTCTGGAAAGACCTTAGTCAGCACCAGCGTCCCCGCAAAAGATGCCAGCAGAGGTACGCTGTCCTAGACCTGCCCAGGGTCCACGTCTCCCAGGGGTTTCACTCTGTTCCAGTACATTCCCCTCTCCAGGAGCACAAGGAAAACCACACCACCCAAGCCTTG
>NW_010574853.1:0-1253 GCF_000687285.1 Phaethon lepturus
AATTCTGTGTAGAAATAGACATATGACGTACTCACCACAAATAAATTCCAAGATCATCCACATGTGTTGAAGCTAGAAAATCTCCTGTAGGAGACATAGTAAGGCTCACAGCCGCAGAGTCTACCAAAAAACAATCTATGAGGCTAAGGAGAGAAAACACAACAGAGAAATTCTCAGCAAGGTGAGCTTGTTTATCCATGCACACCTGAACTACAGCACAAACATGACTGAACGCAGGCAGGACACTGGCAGTATCTCTATAAACCAACGTATTAGCAGTATTCAAATATGGCATATAAACTTAGCAAAGGAACGGCACTGTGCAACAAACCGCTCACCTCTGTAAAATTCTCTAAAATCAGCTAAAGCTGGTACATTTATGCTACCTCCTTAGACACCCACGTCCTGTGGAAAATATGATGCACCATCTGTCCACATGTAACTCCTTATGCCCAACATTAACCTTTAGTGGCCATAAATGGCATACTTCCAATCAGCCCCATGCTGCTCTGACCTCATCTTTTAATGCTCTGCCATTAACTGTCAATTCCCTCGCTCAAGAGGCTTCACATACAGCTGGTTAACACTAGGACTTTGTGTTCCTAAAGTAAAGAATGAACCGTGAACTGCAAAATCTGACCATCAGCAGCTGTTTGTTTTGACATTACTGCATCTCCAGCCTGACATACCATCGATACTTGAGCATTCCTTTCACTACTGCCGAGAACTGAAAAAATACCACCAAAAGAGGAAGTCAAAATGTGCAGCAGTATGTAACGATTTTAACAATAAGCCCCTTTTGAGCTCCTGGATGATGCACACCCTAGCAGGCTTCCACTGAAGCCCAGGTTCCTAGCACTACTTGTCACCTGTTGAGGTATAAATGTCAGTTGCTTCAAATTGTAAGAAGCAGTTGAGTTTGACAACTAGTTCATTGAGAGAAACAAAAGGAACAAGTGGAGAGCTTGAGTACTTTGTTCTTGTTTACAGACCAAAATCAAAAGCAAGGTGAGAGAAGTGATGAGAGCAGCTGGTTCTACAGCTCTGTTCTGTTCACTACCCATAGGAAAAATACGGATGTAACAAAGCAGTTTAAAATGCAAAATCTTGCAGGCATGTATTTTCTCACATACTGAGCATTCCTGTGACGGTTTGACAAACCGTGTCAAAAATAAAAGCCATTTTTTTCCCTGAACGGAATGTTTTATTCCTTCTGCATGCTGTTAGACACAGGTTACAAGTAAAAAGCAATT
>NW_010574854.1:0-1270 GCF_000687285.1 Phaethon lepturus
GGGGTGCGAGCAGCTTGGGGCTGGAGTGGGGGGCTTTAGTCGTGGGAAGGGGGCCTGAGCAGTGCCGATCCAGGGGTGGTGCTGGCTTTGTGCTGCCTTCATCTCTTCAGAGAGGCCTATGCAGGCTTCGGGGTGTTTCTGTCATCCCCTGGTCACCTCTTCCTCTTCGGGACCATGTTTCCCCTTGGCCAGGCCTTGCCCACTAAGACAGCCCCTCATTGGCCCGTCTCTTGAGGTCTTTTTCAGAGAGCAGTGTTGTGGGTGAGGGAGGTTACGTTCACCTTCCACCTTGGGATTTATCTGGAGGAAACGTAGATGATTGCGTCAGCTACTGAAGTTTTTAAAGTTAAAAAAGTTCTTTGAGCTATGGTGTTTTTGCAGCTTTGTTAGATTTCACACCTTTTCCTAGTTTTTCTGAGGAAAGAAGATGGCTCATGCCCTCCCTCTTCCAATTCCCTGCCCAGTCCAGCTTGGAAGTCTAAAAGGTGACTCCCTGGAAGCTCAACTACATGAGTATGTCAGGCAAGGAAACTATGTGAAAGTGAAGAAGCTTCTGAAAAAAGGTAAAAGCTAAGTTTAGACAAGTACTGGCAGAAAAGTTTTACATTTTCCTGTATGCTCCTATTTGTGGCAAAAAATAGTCAGCATACAGTCTACAATTCAGTTTTCTAAGTGAAATATATTTACAAAATAAATTATAGTTGGCCTTTTCTGGTAAGTGGCACTAATTATTGAATCAAAAAATGTTGCATGAAAACAAGTAAACTGAAAAGAAAACTAAGCTTTTAGTTGCAAGGTGCTCGTAAGGAAATGATTGAGGTGTTGTAACATTCTGGAAATCTGCTTTTGGAATATACTCTTTAAACAGGTTTTTTTGATTTTCTGATTGCAAAATGCCTAAGGTATGATTTAGATACTGGTATTTTTGATACCTAGATTCTTAACTATGTGGGGACAAGAGAATTTTGTAAATAAAAACTAATATTTTATGAGATTCTATTTCATTTTTACTGTTACTACTAAAAACTAGAAATCTGTTTCCAAATTAGTGACTGAAAAAGCAGAATGGCAGCTGATAGCAGGAAAGTATTGCAACAGATAGAAAATACGTGTAAAATAGGGAGCTTTGCAGGTTGTGCTTTTTTTCCTGGATGAAGGAAATTTGACTAGATGACTGTTAATTGCAGGCAGGTAAATAGGTTTTCTTGCAATACCCTCAAGAACGGCAGCAGCACATGCTGCTCCCAGGCGCGCACAGCTGCCTGCACCT
>NW_010574855.1:0-1269 GCF_000687285.1 Phaethon lepturus
GTGATTTGCAAGGGTCTATCTAATTACGCCTGGATGCATCCGAACGGTAAGCCGCAGCCGACTTCTGACGATGCCAAAAACAGGTCTCTGCCCCTTCAGGGAGCACGCGGGATGGCCAGGCTCGCTGGGGAGCGCCGCTCGCCCTGCCTGATGCTCGCCCCAGCTCATTCCTGCCCGTGGGTGGGCGCGGGGTGCTCCGGTGCAGGTGCTCCGATACAGCCGGGACACGAGGGCATGGTCCTGTCACGGTGTTGTCAAAGCAAGGACTGGTTTTCCCACCAGCCGTTCTGTTATGGCCAGGGAGGTGACTCTGGGCTCTTCATATAAATAAGGAGGAAACTTATAGGTTTGCTTTTGGGGTTTTTTAGGACAGAAAAAAGTCGTGCAGAAGCTCAAGTTGCTTTGAGGTGTTGAAGGTCTAGGTTAAGATGTTCTCCTCAAGGCTGGCTTTGCTGGAAGAGGAGGCACTGCCAGCCCAACATCCAGGCGTCACTGCCCTGGTCCTGCCAGGGTTTGGCCGGGATCCGGCTCCGCTGTCCTGCCCAGGCTGGGGCAAGGCCGGTCCAAGCCCCGTGACAGGGCTGGAGCCACGGGCACGCTGGGTGCCACCGCCCTCTCCCCAGCAGAGCTGCATCTGTACAGCACGTGGCATCCCGTGTCTGGGTGATCGATGGCCAGGAGGTGATTTTTCTTCATAAACAATGTGTAGTGACAGTTCTTATGGATTAATATGTTCAATTGTTTGTTTTGCTGTGTCCATTGAGCAGGGTCATCTGCTCCGTATTAAGAGCACTGAGTCACTAAGGACACCTCCCTGTGCACACACCGGTGTCGCGCTTACCCACATGGCTGGTGCCCGTCGGCCTGGTACCCGTAAGTAATCATCATCTCTACATATACGCTCTTCTGTTGATATATACTATATGTCCATCAGAAAAAAGGTGCAAAGTTAGAAACTGGAGCCTGTGCATCTGAGAGCCCAGCACCACTTAATAGGCCTCCCACGCATTATGTCAACTGTTTTTGTAATAGTAGTGCTATTATTTCTCTAGTATGTGTACTGATCATATCATGGCACGTGAAATTTTAAAAGACAGAGGCTAGCTAATCAGAAAACTGGTTATTAATTAATTTACCTGAAATTCTGAAGGACCCCAATAGCTCTGACTATTAAGCTCTTTGTTTCTGCGCAATGGAACTGCAAGAGGAATGCTAAAACCCCCATCAACGATTTCCCAGGAAGCGGTAGTGCCACGCTGCGAACGGGGA
>NW_010574856.1:0-1273 GCF_000687285.1 Phaethon lepturus
TGGGGGCGGCGGCAGCCGCAGCCACAAAAGCGCCTGGTTAGGGGAGCGGGAAGGGTATTTCTCGGGGTGCTCTGTTGGGAAAGCAGTAACGTATTTTCTTACAGCGGTGCAATTTTACAGAAAGACACCTTTTTTATTTTCTCCCTCACTGTGCTGGCCATACAGCATCTCAAATGCACGGCTAACGCCTGTCGCTCATGCTCCATCACCTCCTTTAAAGCGTACTGGTCTGAGTGCTCATCCTCCGCGCGGGAGACACCAGGACGTTCACCGCATCTCTCTCCCTTCGCCGGGTGCGTAGGGCTGCAGGCGTCAGGGTTTGTGTCACTTAAACTCCCCTTTTCCATCACGGTGTCTGCGTGCAGTAATTAGCACACGCTTCAGTTTACGCAGTAATAGGAGCCTTTTTTCTCGCTCGTCATTAATTTCTTACTTAACCGTGAAAACCTGGAAGTTGCATCAACTAGAAAAATGTGTTTAAGGGCCATGACAGCATATAAATATATTGGAAGGGCATAAACACGAGGGATGTGAGAGATTTGTTTACATTGGTAGAAGAGAGAAATTACTAGGAGTAACGCGGTGAAATTAATAGAGAGTATATTTTCAGGCCAGTTGTCAGCCTACAGTGCCTCCAGCAAAGGGAAGGCGGGGAAGCCCTGGCACTAGAGACCTCTAAAGCAGGCTAAGGCAACGGTGTCGTGGACAGCTGGACTTTAGACATTATCACCTCCAGTGTGATCTTGTCTTCCTCCTTGGACATCCCCCATTGCAGCACCCACGGCGGTTCCTCGGTCACAACAGCTGGCTTGTACGTATGACGTATCTGAGTAGTCACCCACCCCAAACCAGGACAGGTTTGGATCTGGGAGAGAAGGATGCGAGGCTGCCGGTGATAGAAGATAGCAGGAGGGAGTTGTGAGAGGGGCTGGAGGTCAGCAGTAGGATGGTGATGGAGATGTGGTCCAGGGAGACTGGCAACACGCTGCAAGAAAAGGCTGAAGGTCTGGATCATTCAGAAATATCCCCTGGCCTATCAGGCTCCAGCCAAACATCACAAATACGGCCTATGAGACTATATTAGTAACACGTGATGTTACGTGCAGCAGCAAATTCCATTATTTCCCCCCATGATCATGCAGAAAAAATAAGCAGTCGATAGGAAAGACCACACGGCGAAAGCTCCACACCACTCGGGAACTAAAGCGAGCACATCAGACCGTGTCCCCTCCTGCACGCCGAACCAGACCGAGTTACCTGGGAGCAGGAGAAC
>NW_010574857.1:0-1167 GCF_000687285.1 Phaethon lepturus
CTGTTGGCCTTCTTGGCCACCTGGGCACACGTCACTACAGTTTGTCTTTAATCACTTATTTGCTATCTTCGTACTGACTACTCCTTCTCAAAACAAACCTTTAACGTACTCCAGTACTTCAGGTTTTTTAATGCATTTCTTTATCACACCGAGAACTGCAGTATTTGTTACCAATGTCTGCCAGAGGGCATATTGCTGTTCATGTTTGCAACAGTCCCTTGTGTTACGGAGGTTGCTGGCATTACCTATTTTTTGGGTGTTTCCAAGCAGGAAACAGTTCTCAGTTCTAAATTGTTTTTATTTATCAAAAACTACTGCCATCAGTGACTCAGTTCTCTAGTGCTAGCAATAAACACAAAATAAGAATCCCAAGATGAAAGCGGCAAGAGCTATGAAATTCTTCCCAAGATTTTGGCAAGTTTAAATATCTCCACTTATTTTGTCTTGTTTATTTTCAGTTTAGGCTTTTACAAACCTACAAATATTACCAACCTCCGCGAGCGCATACAGTGCTTAACATGACATATAAGAATGCTACCAAATGCCTTGCAGTTTTGCCAAGTTAACACAATACAGCACAGAACAACCTCTATGCATACAAAGCAAACACTGGGCTTCTCTCCCCTTATTAGCAGTAATAGCAGCTAATCTACACACATCAGAGAGGAAGTGCCCCTTTCTATTCTTAGCTATTTGCTTCTTGAACACTGGTTTCTATGTCACTTACAGAACTATGTCTAGTTCTAGAAGAACTATGTTGCTTTTGAAAGAAGTGATGTTACACCCACTTTACCCTTCTGTACACTCTTACTTTAACTTCAATGTATTTTCCTTGGAGGAGGGAAAAAAGAAAGTTTCACAAGGGGACATTTCAAGGGGACATTTGATTTCACTGTTTCCTTCACAAACATATGCTATTTACAGTCATACAAATGAAGAGAGAACAACTTAACTGAATTTAACTTCAACTAAACATATGGTTGAAGGATTTCCATTTCCCATGTTAAAAATGTCTAAAAAAAAATTTTTTAGCAGTTAGATGATAAAACTTTAAAAAGTTATAGAAAAATTTTCACTCAAATAAAAGCCAGAAGTTTGATCACATTAGAGAAGGAGATTTGTGGTGGGTTGACTCCGGCTGGACGCCAGGTGCCCACCAAAGCCTCT
>NW_010574858.1:0-1271 GCF_000687285.1 Phaethon lepturus
ACTAGTTGTAAAGAAGAACAGGTCACTTTTCTACCAGGGTTTTTAAGGCTTTGAAGTTTACTGTTATTGATAAACCACATAAAAATAGTTAAACTTGTTCTGTTATCAGTAAAAAAATAAGCTAACCAGAAATTGTTATTAGTATTTTAGATATTAATTTTAAAATAGTATTTAGTATTTTAGTACTTAGACCAAAATTCTTGTTCATTTATATGTAATGTAAACTAGAGTTTCAAATAAACATGTATGTGTTGTGTCATAATTTACATAGAACAGAGGAGTAATGTGGCTTTACAAAACATCTGGAGGCAAGATGTCTTTATATGTAGGACACTCATATGACCACTTGTCTGCAACCTGACCTTGGAGGAGTAGCTTTCTATCCCTAGGAGTCACTTTTTGCATCCTTCCTTTGATTATTCTGTCTGAACTATAAAATCTGCAGTAAATACTGTCTCTAATATAACAGTTAAGCCTCTCCTTCTGGCTCCTGTTTAAAACAAAAGCCTATTGTATTCAATGAAGAATGCAACCCTTGGCAGAATGTATTGGGTGTGCATGTCTACCAGATCAACCTATTGATCCTAGAGGGTAATAACGCTGAAAAATAGTTGCAGGTTATAGTAGTTAACCACTTAAACATAGTTAGCACAGCAAAGCTATAGCTAAGAATGCTAAGAAGTGCTCTTTGGCTATGTAAATATCTTGGGAATACCAAGTAAGGATAGAGCTTGTAGCTTACAGATATTTCTTAAGGGGAGAAAAGGGTCAAATGATGTTTTTTACTCCTTTTTAGCATTTCAATTTTACATATATATCTTAGAATAGAATAAAACTTACTATTTTTAATGATGCCTAGGGAATTAAAAGCTTTATAGTCTCAGCACTGTTCTTGAATTTTCCTTTACGAGGATAACAGGTGAGAGATCAATCATATTACCACTGTATCAAAAGAAAATATCCAAATTTAATTCTTCTAGGCAGACCTAGCATATCCCACTTTTTACAATCATCAAACAATTGAGTGACATTACAAAAATATATCTGATTGTATGATAATAAAAATAATCCCCAGACCAAACTATTTTTTATTCCTTAAGATTTTTGAAACAGGTCTATGAAAACTAAGACTCAGTATTTGCATTTTTTGTAAGGTTTTGTATATATATACATTTTCACATGTATATATAGTGTATATATTTTTATTCAGTCAATATATTTCACTAATTTAATATATTTATTATGAATCTTATATTTATATTTTATATAAA
>NW_010574859.1:0-1272 GCF_000687285.1 Phaethon lepturus
GATCCTGCCCTGCTCACCCGACTCCGAAAAAAACCCAACCCTGTTAACCTTCCCGCTTCGCAACTGCAGGGAACAAAGCTGGGGGAATCTCATCTCCATGCAGACTTTTCAAATTAGCATTTACTGCCGCCTAAGAACCAGAAACAACCGCTTCTTTCTCGGGCTCCCTCTTCCTGAAGAATTATCCCCCTGACTCCAGGGCGGGGTGAAGCCTCCCTCGGCCCTACCCTTCCCCGTCCGACTGTCCCGAGCGCTCTCTTAGCTGGGCTGGGTCGGTTATAAATAAACCAGCGGCATTTTTTAACCTTCGGTATAAATCAGCTGTGTCAGGGATTACAGCTAAATCTTTTTGCTGGAAATTCTTTGAGCGCAGGAGCTTTGTGTGTGTTATGATAGATCCTTAAATGGATACAGATTTATTGCAGAACACAAGGGTGTTGAAGGAAAAGCTTCAAAATCTCGGTTACAACCTCTGCTACGGGAAAGGCAGGACGGATCCGTGACACCTTCCCCGAGCTTGCGGATGGCATGACAATTCACCCTGCGCCCATTATTAACTTGTTCCAATTAAAGCCTTCAGAAAGGCCGAGTTAATTGAGTATTATATTTTATTAGGAGGGAGGTGTCAAGCTTTACTCATGAGACTTCATCATCGGCCTAATGGGAGCTGCCCCGCAGGCAGATCTGTAACTGAATAAATTACAGCAAGGCAGGGAAATCAGAACGCTACCATTAAAAGCGATGCACTTACTGAAATTCCTCCCCCACTTTCGCAAGAGGCTGCGGAGGTGTGGCTTTAATTAGTTATTTTAATGCAAAGTTAAATTGTTCCCAAAGTATTTTCTGACACAAAGCAGATGGGATGATTAGAAGTTGAGTGAGACTGAAAGGAGTTGGCATCTGTTCCAGGTACATCTATATATTTTAAATTTCCAATAGAAAGTGAAAAATAATTAGAGCAATAAATAATAAACATTAAAAACAACGCGATAAATTATCCCGATCCTTAAAATCCCCACTTGCTGAACGGCGGCCCAGGCCAGCCGGGCTCAGCGCAGCTCTCCCGGGACCTTAATTCAGGAGGTATGGATTTGTTGACATAAACAGTTAGGAATGGGCTTTCTGACTTGCCACGGCCGAGCGTTCATTACCTAAAGCCACGGGCGCTCGGAGCCTGCATTTCATGTTGTCACGTTGCCTTGTCAAACCCCGGAATTCCTGCGTTTTATGGGCAACGAGGAAAACTCGCTGGCTGCGGCGCGTCCGTGAGCC
>NW_010574860.1:0-1236 GCF_000687285.1 Phaethon lepturus
ATTGGGTCTGGTTGCTGTTTGCACGTTGAGGGGTTGCTCTTGGTTAAGGGAGTTGGTCTTATTTTTGGAGGGTTTGTTCTTCTCCAAGGTCGCCCCAACCGAAAAATGCGGGCCAGGTGTTTGATGGGTGTGTGCCTAGTTAGGGGGGAGAGGGAGAGGGGTGGCCGTTGATTTTTAAGTTCCACAGGGTCTTCTCGTCTTATGTGTTTATTCCTGCTTTTGCACAGGAAGATCAATTTCACTGATTATCTGTGAGAGACAGTTAAGACCTCGTTTAGCCATTCATACAGGTCTCGATTTATGGGACAATTGATTGCGCTACCTTTGCACGGTTAGGATACCGCGGCCGTTAAACGTGGGTCACTGGGCAGGCATCACCCCCAATACTTGGTTTGCTGGGGGCTATGTTTTTGGTAAACAGTCGGGCCTTGGGTTTGCCTAGTTCCTTTCACAGATTTTAATCTTTCTTGGTAGGCGCTCCTGGGTTGGGTTAACAGGGTTAAGTTAATATGTGAGCTTGTGAGGGGGTTGGAGGTATTGTTGAGTCTGTTAATAATGTGGGGATGTAAGCTTGCGCCTGAGAGGGGGGTTGATCCCTGGTTACTTATTTTAGCATTAATTCTTCTATTGTCATAGATTAGCCTGTTGGGGGGGAGGGATTCGTGTTGTTCTTGGATTTTTTGGTTGGTGGAGCTTTGACGCACTCTTTGGTGGTGGCTGCTTTAAGGCCCACGGTCATGATGGGTGGAGGGGGTTATCCGCTGGCGAAGGTTGTATCCTTTTTTAAAGGAGCTGTACCTCCTTTAAATTTCTCTTAATTTGCTTCGAGGGGGCTGGGTGGGTGTCCGTAGAGGAAAATTAAGGGGGAACTTAGATTCGTTTTACAGGCAACCAGCTATCACCCAGCTCGGTTGGCTTTTCACCACTACTGACAAGTCATCCCACTCTTTTGCGACAGAGACGGGTTCACTCGGGGCAGTTGCTTGTAAGTAGCTCGCTTGGGTTTCGGGGGGGCAAGCTTAAGTTCGCTTTGCTTGGTTGTTCTTGCTAGATCATGATGCGAGAGGTACAAGGATTAATCTTTGCTGCTTGTTGGTTGAGTTTTCACTGTTATTTCATCTTTCCCTTACGGTACAATTTCTATCGCGCCTGATGGGTCTTTTCTATCGCCTATACTAAGTTGTGAGAATGCTTTAGTTTAGTCGGTGAGGGGGTTTTTAGGTATTTGCAGGTGAG
>NW_010574861.1:0-1279 GCF_000687285.1 Phaethon lepturus
GCGCGCGCCGGGAGAGGGCTGACCGGCGTAAATCCCGCTGCTGCGCTGCAGCGTGGCCTCAAAAAGCTGGCAGCTTGCGAAAGAGAAAAGCAGCCGACCCACGAGATGGTGTGGTTTTGCTCCAGCTCCCGACGTAGAGTCCAAATAACCCGGCGCCTACAGTTTTCCCCGAAAGTGGATCTCATCAAAATTATGATCATATGTAGGAGGAGGAATTAAAGATATTCAGAAAGTGGGAACTTTTTAAAAAGTAGAACTCCGCGGTATTTATTTATATGCTCATCATAAATACGACGACTCACTGTTATAAACTAATTTCATACGTATTATGTGTCTCATTATACTATTAGATTAGGTACTATTTTTTTCAGGTTTTATACGGTGTTCCCACTAGACCGAGGCTTTCATACAAGGAGAGCTCATCTTCCATCACTTTACTATCAGCAACTTGTGACGCTGCAGGTGATGTTTGGAGACCCGACCGTGACCCATCACCAGGAGATGCTGCCGGAAACGGCCCGTTATCGCCTTTTTTTGTACCTTCCTCCTAGATCCCCACAGAAAAATGAGGTGGTTGATGGTGAATGTGCCCGTAGTGGGTGATGGGCCCCCACTCTAGGGTTTAGTTGCGGCACTGAACCACCTGACGTGAGCACTTAAAATGAACACGAGCACTGTAAGGAACTATGTTTTCAAGTATCCCATAAAACTCCAGCAACAACGATTTCTTCTCAACTGCTAAAACTTACTTGTGACTTTGGAAACCATGAATGCGTTTGAAGGCTTACTTTTCCTGCAAAACAAGCAAACAAAAGCATTTATTAAAAAAAGTAAGCATACCAGAATTACTTGAATCATTATGTCTACATATGAGTAAGACGGCTGAACATCTGCATATATTTAAAGCAAATTCAAAAACCCTTTCACGAAGGCAGTACCTAAAGGACTCCACGCCGTTCCTGGTAGACTTCACGAAAGCCGGTGTCCTCCCCTTCCTCGTGATATCAACCAGTCCTCCTTTATTGTCCAGGATGCCGTAATGAATTGCAGCACGACATATGCTTGATGACTGACAAGAGCAGACACACAAATAATATGTGACATAAATCCCATTCACAGAGCAACGCTGACCAACCGCTGCGCAAGAAATGAAGGCGAAATGGAACCACCGCCGAAGCGCCAAAGGGAAAATAGGCTGACTACGCTCCTTTGGAACCTGGTTGTTAAATCTTACTCTCCCAACACAGCCTTATTCTATTATTATTATTATTATTATTAT
>NW_010574862.1:0-1274 GCF_000687285.1 Phaethon lepturus
TCTCCAAACAATCCCAATATTGGGAGTTCTGGGACTCGCCTTCGCTGCTGCCTTAGATGCCTATAGTGTGCCCCGAGCAGGACTGTCCTCGTGCCCCGACGAATCCAGAGTAACGCCAGCTCAGGCAGGCTCCCTTCAGGTCTGGACCAAATATTGGGCCAGCTGATGAAATCACAGCCAGCTCCTTGGCTCCTGGTCGGGAAATTACAGGGTAGGCTGCAGTTTTTCTAGCTGGAAGTGTCGGTACAAATGAGCAGATGCGTGTTGCACGTCGCTTATCGCGCACTGCATGCACGCCTGTGGCCCCTGCTTGAGTGACTTTGGAAGCACTCACGGGACCAGGAGTGGAAAAAGGCAGAGTTACTCCTTCCCTGATTGACAGATGGAAAAAATACAGCTCCACCAGTGCTAAAACCCTCTGGACTTATTGAGGATATATGGGGAAAGCAGTAATGGCCCTTCTCTGTGGGTGCCACCAGAAAGGAGTGCAATAAAAAGGGTTGCATTGTTCTGTCATGACTTCGTTTGGAAGTACTTCATCTGGTAAAAACTTTTCATGAAGACAGCAGTTACTAACAGCGGAGCCGTCACCAAACTTGAGAACCTACTACATGAAAATAAAAAGTGTGCGTGACATGGCTGTACACAGATAAGGCATGGAGAAGGTAAAAACACAGAGGAATTTGTAGATAGTCTAATGCTGATGAGCCAATTTTCCATTTTTTAGAGAGCTCATTACTATCTACTGATTAGAACAAAATGCTGGGAGAAAAAAGAGAATAAGTGAGGCTGGCAGACGGAAAAAGAAAAGAATTTGACTGTCAGACTACTGAGTACACAAATAAGAGCTCTAATACGGCAGATATGCTAGACATGCAAGACGTTACCAGAAGTCTAATGTCGTAAAAATTGGATGTGTATTTTAGGTGGGAAATAACAAAAAACCTGCTCCACATGTTAAAAAAAATGCAGGAAATTGAATGCATTTCATCACTTTCCAAGGGTTTGAAGCACAAGGAGAAAGAGAAGAGCTCACAGGTACTGAGGAACTGCAGCCACAATGAACGGACTTTACCAGCTTAGGAACTTTAATTAATTTCAGTTGTATAGAGACTAAATGCATTGTTAAAAACACACTGTGGAAGTTTCTGGATTTTTTTGAAACAATGGAATATCAAAAAAGAAGATATTACTTGTTAAAGAAAGAGGTGAATGAGGCGGCTTCGTGGCTCTACATGCAGTGTGTACCGGGTTCGCGTGTCACGGGCGGGGTA
>NW_010574863.1:0-1263 GCF_000687285.1 Phaethon lepturus
TGGCTGAAACTAGGGCAACCCTCTTCTGTGGCAATGAAGGACAGAAAAGGAAGGACAGAGGGGAGTTGGAGAAGGCATGGTGGCTGATGTAAAGAGTGTTATAAAAAGTACTCCAACTTAAAAAGATTCCCTTTGCAGCTCTAAAACAAAAATTCAGAAATGTTCCTGCCTTGCAGAAACAAAGTAATAAAACTGTTGAAAACAAAATTTATTTAAATGTTAAATTTCAGGTGAGAAAGGCCACACCATCTGTTTACTATGTACACACAACAAAATTATTAGATTATTTATAATGTATCGACGCAGAAGATATGGCTGCCTTCAGATTATTAGGTTAGGAGGTATACAGAAAGACTCCACGAGTAGGAAAAAAGAGTCACTTTTGCAGCTTGAAGTACAATCAAAAAAGAACCTTATTGAGATGCGAATGAGAGTAAGACAGGTCTGTGCCATAGAAAGTCATGAGCAGCAAGGGAATGAAATACTTAGTTATGATTTAAGGACAACATGTACAGATAGCAAAACTGTGAAACTGGTGACTTCAGTCTTCAGTGCATCAGTCCGTGCCCCTTGAGATACCCACAGTGAGTCAGACATAAATGATGGATATAGTAAATAATTATCCCTGGAACCACTCTGTCACAGATTCTTCTAAGAACATTTCATCTTTGTACATGTTTTTTTAAGACAGAGCAAGGATATTAATCCTAATTGATGCAGCAGGCTTAAAGGATTTAAATATGATTAAATATAAATAAATCTGGCAATCTAAAAATCAGAAAAAATCACGTACCAACTAAAAGAATATATAATTTGATAAGTACTAAGTGAAAAGTCAGTTTATTTTCTGTCACCAGGAGAAAAAAAAGACCTTTAAAAACATAGTAGAGGAGCAGCAATGCTGTGTTTCTAGAAAAAAAGCTTCCTGAACCTGAGTGTGTCTAGTAACAGAAGATATTAGTACGGTGGAATGTTACTGATTTGTGTCTGTGTGAATGTGTGCATAAGAAAGTTCATTGCTGAGTTTTTCTAAGCCACATCAAATCTGGCACAGATAAGAACTGGCATGTAGGTAACACAGAGAAGTTTGACGTGTTCTCTGCCCCTTGTGCATGTTTTATATACTTAGATGATAAGACATACTCATTTTTGTCTAATACTGTATAATGTGTCACTCAGAGCTAGCCCTCCTCATGCAATGTGGCTGTAGTCACAGGTAGTATTTCGCCTACATTGTACCGCTGCACACCTGTGAGATGACTG
>NW_010574864.1:0-1270 GCF_000687285.1 Phaethon lepturus
AGATTAGAAATTACTTCAAAGAATTCACTTTCCAAAAGAAATTATGCACTAATTAAATAAAACTCTTAAAATTAAAAACCAGACCCAGAGATAAGTCTACTTTGAGAAGACATTTGCGCAGTTTCTGCATGGAACAAGCCATCTTTTCTTCCTGAGACACTATTACGTTTCTGTCTGTAGAGCAAAGGCAGGCCTTTGCCTTATCAGTATTAGCAGCTGGTATCTAGCCCGCTAATTTTCAGTTTCCTTTGGTTAGTTGGCTATGCATATATTTTTTCCTAATCATTACTCAACATAGGAAAAAAAAAAGTTCCTGCTGCTAGAAAACATGAATGGGGCTGGCTGAGTACTCTGAGACACTCAAGCGTTTCCTGAAGAACACACTGAACTCCCCTTAAGGCAACAGTGCCTGCAGTAGCAATCTTGAGGTACCAGCAATTATGTTAGCAAGAAAACGTCATCACTATGGAGTGAACATGAGACTTAATACAATTTATGGTTTCTGTGGCATGACATTTTGCTTTTAAGTTCAGGAAACGAATGTGGAGTTTAGTACTGACAATCTCTGATAAACCAAACCAAACCCAAAACCTCCACCCTGTATTTGTGACTAATCATAAAGTGGCAGAAATCTCTCAGATGTACCCTGCTTGACCATAATCAAAAGGTGACCCATCTGTTGCCTGGATATCTTTTTAATGTTGTATCCATTTATCAAAGACAATTTTCTGTGAATAATAAAGTATCATGAACCACCTAAAGAAAAGCTGGACCATCTGTCTGCCTCCTTAGTCATTAACATTCACCTTCCGTATATGCTTGGCTTGTTTTATAACTACTTGAGTGACAGGAGAATTAGTTCATTCCCATGGTTTGTGGGGGTTTTTTCTGTAGACTTTATTTTCTGTAGACTTATTTTTTTCTATCATCTATGCATACATTTGTTAAACAGAAGGTGGGGGCGGAGTATGTGAAGTCTAAACTAATTTGAGAAACTAGCATAGCTTCTGCTTGCAGGTGTCACGGTGTTTGCATTTTACATATTCATTGAAATGATTCTCCTTTTTCAGGGGTAATGAAAATGGCATTTTTAGGCTGACTTTAAGTCCCAGGTACACCCTGAAGTTGTAAACATTTTCAAGTTTTCCCTAATGCTGAGAGCAACTGTTCTTCCAAATGTCTCTTTACACATTGATGGTCGTGCATTTGCTTGACTTCTGGGCTTTTGTGTGTGAGGATGCTGGCCCACACATACAGATCTTGCATCTGT
>NW_010574865.1:0-1265 GCF_000687285.1 Phaethon lepturus
TTTTTTTTATGCGTAACTATGGAGGCGTGCTTTGATATCAGAGAATTGCTTTATAAATGAAATTGTAAGAAGCATTTAAATGTCAAGTATCCTTAGTCTTATTCATTCAAACACAGAATATTTATGAGTATACTGTTAATAAAGCATCTTTGCCTCTCTGGCAGAGACTGGACTTAGGCGGAGTGTTTAATGGCAAAAAGGACTAAAAAAGTGAGAAAAGGATGTTTTCAATGAATTACTTTGAATTTCTCTTGCATGCCGTTTTCTTTTAAGGGTTTTGTGAATTGCTACAGCAATTTGCTAGGTATTAAAGGGAACAAATGAACAGGGCCCTCTTTTTTGCAAGACAAAGAAACAAATGTTTTAAGATTTTCAGATTGCTTCAAAAATAGCTTGATGAAGATGGACATTATAACAAATGGAATATTTAACTAGAGTGACCCTCACTGAAGTGATGTCAAGGGTAATAAGTAATACAATTGTCACATTGTATGTAATCACTCCTTTGTAAACTACTGAGGCACAATTATTTTAAGTAAATTGAAATGTCTAATAGGGACAATGCTGTTTTTCTTTAGCTAAAAATAATATATCAAATCCTTATTTAATCTTTTAAATGTTGCAGACTTTTAACATCAAGGCTGGAGAATTTAATTCTTTTGGTTTTATTCTTTCTAGCTAATATCTTTGCTCTGAAGCTTTCTTATGATACAAGTATTTACCAATTTCAGCTCAAATGACAAAGAATAGTTATCCACTTAAGTTGATTTTCCTAGTGAAAAGATTAAAAAGGTTTCATTTTTTGAATGGCACTCTTGAGACTTGGCTGAAGAGTTTTTGATTTGGAGTAGCTGCAAAATTATTGTAAGAATGTCATTCAAGAAAAAGCTTCTAAATTACTCAGACATCCAGGAAGCAGCTTTGTGTCCTCAGTTGTTCCTGCTAATGCAGACAGCAAATATTGCACCCTCATCCTGGCATGGTAGCATGGTCTTCTGCATGGCCCATAGGTTCTCCTTGCCATCTCCAGTGATATGTCAGGAAAAAGGTCAGGCAGACGCCACGTGAGTGTTCAGCGCAGTCAGAGCTTGCTGTGAGAGTCACTGAGATAATGCTAGTGTTGTGGTCTCCCTCTACATTTCTTCTTTGTAGGCTGCACTTTCTGTGGGCTCTTTGGATGGGATTTGCAGAAGTGGAGCATAAATGCCTCTTGTCTCAGAACTCTGGGCTTTCCTTTTGTGTGTGGCCTCCCAAATCCTTTGTCT
>NW_010574866.1:0-1272 GCF_000687285.1 Phaethon lepturus
AGTAGTCCAGGTGGAAAAAGCTGAGTGTGGGGTTTAAATCAATATTTCTGGTTTTATTATGTATGAAAAAGAAAAAAAAAATTCCTGCTTTGTTCCAAAGCAATTGTGATTTCTGCTTCCTGGAAAAAAACAACAGTGAAAGCCATTCCAAACGGCAGAGGTGAGCCTGGCTCCCTGTCATCTCCAACAGGAAAGGGATAAAATCGCCAAGCCATGCCAGTTCCAGTGCATCAGGTGCCAGCGGGGTCTGGGAGAGGAGGTTTGTACCCGCCCAGCGTTGCTGGGGTGGTGAGCGAACTTTGGAAGTCATCAGAGTTAATTTGGCTAAGTTTTGTAAGGCACAACTAATTGTCTGTGAGGGGCGTGTACAAAATCTAATCCCTAGAAGTAGAAGCATGAATGATGAGCAAATCTCGAACTGAAAGAGGCCGGATTCACCCCATCTTTTGTTCTAGGAGCTGGCTCCTGAACCTCTCCTGTAGCCAGAGGAAAGGGAAAATTAAAAAGGCAGATGAACTTTGACAGACATTATAGCAAACCCAGCAAGAGCCAAGTGCAGAACAGTTCGCCTGTTCTGTTTCATCCTTTGTAAACGTAGCACAGGACAAGGCCCCAGCCACAGTCCCAGTTAATGCTCCATCATCTCAAAATACCAAATACTCCTGAAGATTTCACCAGCTGAGTTGCTGGTAAGGAAGAGGAAGACAAAAGGCAGGAGGGAAAGTGTTGTGGTGAGAAGATGATGTGAGCGCCCAGAGGCTTGGCTCGGTGGCTTCAGCTCCAGCTTGTGCATAAGAAATCCCAACACCAGCTCTCCCCAGAGGTCGTGCAGCCTGCTGCTGTTGGCAGGTTGAATGCACGGAAGGTACCCCAGCTGGAGATCGGAGGAAGGGGTATGCTGGCAGTGAGTCAGAACAATAAGGCATCTATTTGCTTCATAAGACACAGCTTAGAAGACGGGGGGATTTTTGTTTTACTGTATTAACCAGCTTTGCTATTTATTTAATACTGTACCAGAAGTGCTGTGTATTCCCCACATTACAGAGTCTCACTGTTTCTTTGCCACTTATCCTTCCTCAAATGACGAGCTTCTGTCCTCCACTCCCACGGTGTGACTTCTTTTCAATTGGGGAGAGACATTGTTCAGTCTGCCAACATTTGAGAGGATGGGTAGAGGAAAATTGGAAGATACTAAGTTAGGAAAAGTTGGAGGCTTCTATCAAGCCATGCTTTGACCTGTAGGCAATTACAGAATCACAGAATCACAGAATC
>NW_010574867.1:0-1270 GCF_000687285.1 Phaethon lepturus
TTTTTTTTAAGTTCGTCAGTACTTCGAGGTACTCAAAATTGAACACAGCAGAAGGTATTCAACGTAATTGCTGTGGGAACACCACATCAGGAGTAGAAATGCTTTTGAATAAGTTTTCTTACTCTTAGTAGCCAAAGAAGTCTGGTGGCAAAAGGATATCAGCTCCTCATCTGAGACCACCCCACCACTGTGGTCTCGCACTTAGAAGATACATCTTCTTGATGTGAGGAGATCCAAGAGACTTAAGGGAGAAGGATATCCAGAGATGCACTTGATCAATTCTGTTTTCTTGTCCTCTCTGTTTCTGGGAGAGATAGATATAATCCCAAAGCCTGTCAGTCTACCACTCAGTACTGATAAGCCACCTTCTGTGCCAGATACCCAGATGCAGGGTTGTGTTTCCTTCTTTAAAATGTACTTGTTAGTATCCCTTCAGTGAAGTCTCAGGAAGAAATGACAGATCACTTTCCCAGATCTTCTCTCCTGACCTTCTAGAGCTCAGAGGCTCTAAAACCTCATCCCCAAAGGTTTTTCAGAGATTGTTTTTTACTTAGGACTTCACTAATTTTAAAAGGAAGTTCCTTCATGTTTCCTGCTTATGAAACTCTGGTAAAATGGACTTCAAAATCTTCTTCAACCTGCTCCAGAAAATTAATTCATGTGCTTTATACTGAATATTCTTATAACTTGACAGTTAAGGTTGCACTTCTAATCATGCAATACTCAGTTGCTGACCTGTATTTCTCCCTTGCAGAGTCCTGATAGCTCTCGTGGGAATATATGGCAGCAGTATAATGCATGGCACTAGACTGTGGCCCTGAAATAAACTGGCCATGCCTATGAGGCTGGGATGCTACCTAGGAAGATACTTCATTAGTCTAAAGGCATTAAGTATTACTACATAATTAAGTAGTACTGCAGATCAAATATTACTACTCAGATGCAGTGTGTTTTGTAAAGTTCCCTTTCATGTCCCACCTAGGTCTTTTGCTTTCTAAGTAAAAGTATTTTCTTCTTTTGCACTTGGGTGGACAGCATTTCAGAGATCATCTCATCTGAGTTCTGGCTCAAGGTACATCAGGCTCACTGTCAAATGTCTGTATTAGTGCCATTTGATCAGGGACTACCTGGAATCCTGTCCAAACTTCACTAAACTTCACATCATTGGAAAGATATCCAGAGTTGATGTTTTCCTTCATGTAACAATGATGGAGTCGTGCTTAGGTGAAGGACTCATCACACCTACCTCAAAATAAATGGCTGTACATTC
>NW_010574868.1:0-1280 GCF_000687285.1 Phaethon lepturus
GGAGCTGCAGTTCGGAGCCTGGCCCCCACGCGCGAGAGCAGCATTGCCGCAGCCAGGCTCCGACACAGACGAGATGCAACGCTGACGTGTCAGGAGCCCCAAGCACAGCAAATCTGCCCACAGCACAGCAAAACCAGCTCCGTACGGCGCAGCAGAGCTGAATCACGGTCCCAAATAGAAGGCTCTCTTGTGAACCACCACGTACCCGGCAGAACCACTGAGTCACAGCTGACAAGGCGACAAATCCTGCTCGCCTTACTCAGACCTGCTCCCACAGAGCTGTATCAGGGGGTCTTTACATCAAGTATTTTAAAAGCGCGTTGGTGAAAACAAAAACAATGCAGCTACCGAAGCACCGGCAGCGCAGCTGGCTGTACATGCCTTTCTTTGCTGGGGCAGAGACTTCACATAACGGGTAAACTCTTAACTCTGGCTAAAACCCAGGGAAGTTTAACCCACACCTCACCCACATGCAGCAGAACATCTCTGCATTACTTCTCAGTGTTGTTAAAGAAATCCCATCCCAAATCCTGGGACCAGCAGCACTGTCACCAGGGTACTGAAATCAGATTTGGGGGCTTTCTCTCGGTATGACTTTTCCTACTGTGCTTCTTCTTCCTTGTGTTTTCCTCGTACCTCTACTGTGTTACAGCTGGTGGCCAGTCTTCCTGCTACGGGAGGCACACAGCTGTCACACCTCTCTGCTGCCGGCTCCGCTGCCACGCTCAGGCCCTCTGCTCCTCTGTCCCCCTCGGCCAAGCACGGAGACTGAGCAGCACAAAGAATTAGAAATAAATACCCAGGGAGTGTCAGATACCTGGCAACGTAACAATGCTAAGGAAATGAGAACTTCAGAGTTTTATCCATCTCCAATCTGAAAAAAGTCCAACGTGATCTTGACAGAGAAGGCTGAACAAAAGCTTTAAGGGGAAAAAAAGATACTCCACTTTAAAGTAAAGCTAGCTAATCGTGTTTTCATGGAAAGGTTTGGCTAAGTTCCTGGTAAGAAACTTCATCTCAAAGAGGAACCTCAAAAGCAACGCGTCGGACACAGGTTTTGCAGCATCAGGAACCAGCTTCAAACACTCAGTTACTGCTGGCCACGTGCTACGCAATTACAGAGGCATTCACCGAGGTTCCCATTATCGCTTGAATTAGCCATTTGACAAATCACCTTTTGCATTATTCAGCCTGCTCGGGGCAAATATTATTTGTAGAGTGATTTATTCCACGGGAACACAGGAGCTGCCTCCCGGCTCAGGTGTCCTGCACGGCGTGCC
>NW_010574869.1:0-1275 GCF_000687285.1 Phaethon lepturus
GCTTCCTGCCACAGTGACAATGTAACAGAGGTTCCCGGTAGAGCCTAACCTGTCCTTTCGTGCCCCGCCGAGAAGAAGCATGCTGCCCTGAGGCTCTATGTAGCCCAGTCAAAGCATGCAGTGTGAAGAAGCCTGTTTCCTTAAGACAAAGGAACAAATTTTAATAAGCTTGAACTCAGCCTTTTGCCCTGTCATCCCATAGAATATCTCAAGTGGAGCATATGACACTCTTCTGAGATTTCACTGCACCTTAGGGAGAGATCAATGGTTTTTAGGCCATAGTTTGGACAGCAGCGCATCTACACATACTGAGTTGGCTGCCACCCTATTATACTGAAAATATTTTCCTGGTGCTCCAGGTGCCTCCTTGCAGTTTTTAAGTTCCACCTTTTTTGTTGGTTTGTTTTGGGGATTTTTTTTTCCCTTACAAGCTCTGCTGCTCAGGGGTTTTGTTAGGAAGGTGATCTTGCCTTGTGTCATGTTCTGGGAGTCAACATAATGAACAAGCTTACTTGGCGTGGCTGTGTATGGTCTCTAGGCTTCCAATTGGATTTGATTAGACAACCTCAACTTATTGCTGTTTTGAGAGGGTTGAAAGTACAAAAAACCTTGGTGGATAACACCACCAACAGCAGATCTGTCAGAGCCTTACCACAGCAAAGACTTCATTTGGTCTCAGAAAGGTATTCTTAATGAACAAAGTATCTCATCTTCAGAGCTTCCATCATCTTAAAGCACTGAGAAAACAGCATGTTATGACCATAAGGTTATCTTCCTTGCTGAAAATGTAAAGTGAATTTAAAATAAGAGAAGGCACTGAGAAGGAATTACTGAACAACTAAGAAACCATCCACAAGCTGCAATATTAAATGGGTCTGGTGGAAATAGCTCATAAGCTTACTGTTCAAGTTGAACACTTGAATAAAAATGACAAGCTGTATGAGAAACTATCATAAATATGATTTCCATCAGGAATGTCTCAACTTTGATTGTGCATTGTTACAAATAGTCTTCCATTGACATATACAAAATAATTTTCACATTTAGTTTACCACAATATGATTTGATCTTTTTAACTTAATGAATTTTGACAGTTTTAACAATGTTAGCTTTGTAGAAGTTGCATTTGAATGGGGGCTTGGTGCTAGAGACATGCATGCATTTTTCTGTTACATGATTTGCTATTGTTTATAGTATTTTTTAATTTTATGTTACGATTGCTTTGCAAGTACCAACAGAAGGTTTCAGTAAAACATCAAATGGGCCAACATTCAG
>NW_010574870.1:0-1268 GCF_000687285.1 Phaethon lepturus
CTGTTGCAACTGCGTTCAAGAGCTGAGTTTTGGAGCTTGCTTTTCATTGCACTCCCAATGGTGTTATTCTACTGAGCTTCACAGAATTGTTCCTGATTTGCATTACTATGATTTAAATGAGAAGTTAAAGTCCTCTGTGCTCTTTGCTGTATTTGCTGAGAACATAATTTCTACTTTGCAGAAAAAAACTAGAAGAAACAAAGGAATAGATTTTCAATTCATAATGTTTTTTGCTGATTTTTCTCTCCCTAATTCTCTCTAATTTGTATCCTCCGTCTGTCTCAGGATGCTTACATAACTCACAGAACATATTGGAGGGATTTACAGTTTACTTAAAGATTACCATTTAAGCTGTTGCTTTCAAGTTTTATTAATAATGTATTATGTTTTCCATCCTATGCACTACATTTCCTTTGTGAACCTTGCTGAAAGTACATTTGGAGGAGAGAAAAAAACAATATTAAAAGAAAATGTAAAAAAGTAGTTTGCAAGTGATGGTGTATATGTATATGTAAATAATTGTATTACTAAAACCAACTTCTCAGTCTGCAAGTTCTCATCTGATGTAAATCTAGTTATCTTCATCTGTACCAGAGGAAGGTTTGGGCCAAACATATTAATGACTCAAATGCAAATATAGCTTGTCACAAGTGAAATTACAGGAATTTTTCTTGCTGTTACCAGCATTTCTAGGCTGCTCTGAACCATGAAGCAGAAGCAAGAAAATAAACACATATTCCTTACATAAAGTTAATCACAGGGCTGGGTGGAAGACAAGGAATTTACAGTATTTCTACTTCAGTTCTAGTAAATAAGCAGCATACTTCAGCTGGTCAGTCCTGTACGCTATTTTCACTGTATGTAAACATATAGTAAAACACTTCATTTTTATTTGTCCTTAGTGTCAAATCACAAAGAGGATTATGAAAGGGCAGGGGGAGAGCAGAGAGGATGGGAGAAGGTCTCAAGAATCATCTTGTGGTTATAGGAAACACCAAAGAGCTGGAAGCCAGTAAAGCCCCTGCTGTGTGTGACTGGGGTCAAGTCACCTGGTACCTTTTTCATCATCCTTTGACACAGCTCAGAAGTACACTAACAGCAGAATCTCACTGAAAATGCCAATCTATTGATGAACAAAGCTTTAATCGTGAGCAAATAAAATAAAACCAACCTCTTAGGGAATTTCATTCCAGCTGTGTTGCATTTGCACAAAGAAGTGAAATCCCAGATGATTATCATGTCTGTCAAAATATATATTAAAAAAAAAA
>NW_010574871.1:0-1274 GCF_000687285.1 Phaethon lepturus
GCAAGAGTTGCATTTAGTGCTCAATGCCACCGTTCAGTCACAATAACCCGACTTGGTACTGGTTCAGCTGAAATATCCCATGAGTTCTACGACCCTAGTCACACAAATAGTTCCCCAAGGTTTCAGGAATCCACATTTCTTAAAATCGCTGAAAATATTAGTTCCTTCCTGCTGGTCTTCCACAGCCCATCAGTGCCATGTGAGCAATTTCTCCCTCACATATTTTGTAATAGGGGATCAGCTTGTTCACCGCAAGCTGAGCTTAATTTGTACATTTGACTTAGCGATAGCACACAATCTTGGAAATTAAATGTTAATTCATATTTGCTTCTGGTAATGTCCAGACAGGCTTTGCCTTCCAGTGTCTGAGATACAGGCTGCCACGTGCAGAGAGATCTGCACCTCCCTGGAAGGTGGCCCAAAGTTGTATTTGGGCTCTACTATCAGGATTAATTTCTTTGACTTACAAGGAAACAGTTTATAAGCTGCTGCATATTTTAATTCCTTTCTCCTGACAATTATCTTTTGCTTATAGATCAGAACTAAAAAGAACAACAGGATTTTTTTCTTAGCTATCCCTGCAGTCATCTTGTGTACATAGGAGTAGAAAGGTAAGAAGGCCCAATCTGCAAACCTAAAATTAGATGATGATGATGATGGAGACACTAAAGCCAGCAACCAGAACTACAGGATGGATGTTAATGTGTAAAGGTAAATAATTTAATTGTATCACACTGTCACATACTTAGAGTGACTGCATCTGTATGTTAAAAAAAGGAAGCAAATATAAATAAATAAAACATACCTTTGCCTATTGACATGGTCCATATTTTGATTTAAAATTGGTGGAAAGGAAAAATCAAAAAAAATACGTGAAATGTAAAGGAAGATGAGAATAATATATTTTTTAAAACGTTCTTACAGATGAGAATGGGTATGAAACACAATTTTTTCCTACTCTTGGCTGGAAAAAAGTGTCACTTCTGGTTATGTGTCTTAAAAGACACAGAGGAATAAGGGAAACTTTCTTCATGTTGATTAAAACTGGCACTCGGGTCCCAGTGCCTCAGAAAAGAGAACCACAATACACCACCAAACACAACCACTGACGAGCCCCGGCTGCCGCCTGCCCCAGCCCCACTCCTGGGAGGAGGTAACCGTCGTCCCGGACAAGCAACGTCAAGTGGCAGCAGTTTTTCCTGATGGGTTCTCACTAAATGAGTAAACAAGAGAAGCGAAGTAGATGTAGGTTAGATCTTCACTGGGGAAAGGAG
>NW_010574872.1:0-1281 GCF_000687285.1 Phaethon lepturus
GCAAAGCCCCGGCTTGCCCACGGCTGGGTCAGGCCCGGTGCTCCCGGTGCTCCCTGCGAGCGGCCCCCGCAGCGGGCTGCCCACCCGTGAACCTTGCTGCGTTAAAGGTTAATCCTGCCCCGAAACGCTCTTACACAACCGCCGGTGCGGGGACAAATCCCCCTTCGCTCTGTTCCCCACCGCCGTCCCACCCGCGGCGGCGGGCGCCCGGCCGCGATGTGCACCAGTGGTTTGGAAAGCACTTTACAGGGGAAAAAAGTGGCGAATAGGTGCAGCATTTGGAGACAAATGTTGCGAGAAATGAGGATTCTGCTTAGGCTTTGGGCTTGGCTGAGAAATACCCGTCGTCTCCCCTTTGTTGCTCTCCTCCCAAGCCAGAAAGAAAAAGGAAATGAAAACATTTCCATTATTGACGTTGATTTACACCAAGGAACCACATCCCGTGTGGCCCAGCCAGAGAGCAGTTTTACTTCTGATTTTACCAGGTAATCAAGGAGCAAGGAATTAATATCATTTACATTAACACGGCTGATGCTTCACACCAGGCAACGGGGCAGGACCGCGGACACAAAACGGCTCTTACCTTTTCTCCCTTGTCTGTGTAAGATGTCTAAAAGAGAGAATCAGAAAAGAGAGATGTTAGCAGTGCAGGAAGGTACCTCAGCCCCCAGAGAGCCCGAATCCAAAGGTCAGCGTATGAGGAACAGCTCTTCTGCGCGACCTCCAGCACAGTCACTAAGAAGTCTGAATTCAAGCAGATATGGCACTCAGGAAAGCTCCGGAGATGTCCGGCGCCGTCAAGCCCCGGCCGTTTAATTTCATCCCCCACTGCTCCTCACCATTTTTGCGACCTGGCGATGTGACAGCGGCAAAGAGACGGGGAGCCCACGAGGGCGTTTAATATAGTGGTGGGACAGGGGAAGCTCCTCCTCGGCTCCACCTTCTCCCACCCCCACATCGAAGCGATTGCGACCCAGAGGTGTGTTTGGTTTGGGCTGGGAGCTGCCCCGTCCTGGGGCAGAGGGCTCAGCCCCTCGTTCAGGTGTGTGTAGGAAGCCAAATGTGGGATGATTTGTCCAAGGGGCAAGCTGTGACGTCAGCTGCAGGACTGGGTGTCCCACGGGATGGGTGAATAGGCAGCGGCATCCTGGCGTGTAACGGGGCGCTGGCATCATCCCGTGGGTGGCTTTGCTGGGGCCACGTCATGGGGTCGTTTGAGTCCCTGGCTGCGGCACAGCAGGGCTGAACGGGGAGGGTGGTGATCGCGCAAACGTGCGAGCG
>NW_010574873.1:0-1275 GCF_000687285.1 Phaethon lepturus
GGCAAGGCAAGGCAAGGCAAGGCAAGGCAAGCTTGAAGGGTAGGAGCCAGGGGAACGATTTTGCTCGCTTCTCTGCAGGACTGAACTCGCACGACCGATAAGGCGCGTATTACAACGCCGATGCTAACGCCTCTTGTGCTGAGTCCGTCAACTGACAACACGTAAGGTCACGAGGCGACACCATAGGGCTTCTCACGCAACCTGCGTGGCGCTGGCCGGAGCATTTCATCCTCCGCTTGCTTTGATAAAGAAAAATACAGCCCTTGGTACCAAAACCACACCTTTCAGCAATTCACCTAGCACTATACGTGCATCACCAGAGCCCACCGCTGTCTCCCCTCCCTCCGGATCGGTGCAGAACCTCACCCTCCTGCCCCACGACGTACGCCATCCTCCCCGAAGTACGGCATTTGTGCAGCCGGGGGTCTGCGTTTGCTTCTGGAGTTACAGGGTGGATCCAAAAGTCACTCCACGAAGCTCATTTTCCAGCCAGCGGAGCAACCTAAATAACTAAGTGGTTTTAGTCCGATGCTTTGTTGTACTTCACATGCTGTCAAGTGGAAGCCTTTGTCGCGAATAAACCAAGATTTGTTAAAGGAAATGAACCTTGATAAGGTGAACGTGCTGTCTCAACCCTTCAAATATTTCTCCTGTTCTCATTTTCCTCGCGGAAAACTTGCTGCTCTAGTAGACTGTCGATTCTTCTCGATCGTAAAGAAGTGACGTTTACAAAAACACCGACTCCGCTAAAACGACTGTCATGAGAGGAACACTGCAGTACCGACTCACGCTACTCGTTTGAATCGCGGATGTTAAGTGAAGTTTTTTAGGAGTCAAATCAGCTTAGCAAATTGGGGACCATTATGCAAAATCTTCCCAATAGCTCCACCTTATTTAATCAGATGCTTAACTCCACGCCCATCCAGGCCGGCAATTAAGCGTGGCAGGAACAGAAGTAAGCGTAGGCTTTGATACATCTTTTAATGAGGATGTTTTCCAGGATTGGGGCCAAATGAGCCGAAATTCATCACTGCTCAGAGGTAAGTGCAGTGCTGTAAAAGGGAAAGGAGAAACATTAAGGTTCCTATTTGGACCAAACCCGGAGCATTAATTAGGACATTAATTTAATTTCCCTTCCTATGTCAGCTTTTAATTAAGCATTAATTTACCCTCCTATGTTGGCTTTGGGGATTGCGTGGAATTGCCACGGATTCCGTGGCATCCTACGGCGCCAGGCCCGGGCGGTGGCCGGGCAGACGGAGCGAGCGAAGGGCG
>NW_010574874.1:0-1266 GCF_000687285.1 Phaethon lepturus
GGCTGGGGCTAAACCACGACATTTACTTAGCTTCAGCTAACGTAGCTTTTGTCAAAATATTTAAGAGAAGATCTCAGAAAAACTAATTCCAGAAGACTTAGACATTCGTCAAATAGCAGACGGAAGAAGACGCAGTAAGAAGTGGTAAGACTCTCATAGGAGACTGTGTATGCTGTCACTCATTCTCTCAGACAAGGGAGACCTCTTTATTACTGCAATTATTAAAAGAGCTCTTGATTACGGTATGTTACTCCTTTATTACTACCTCTTCTTTGTACATCTTTGTACGTCACCCTGAAGGAAAGACATGAAAAGGTAGCACAGCCTCTGTTCTTGACAAGAGAAGGGGGAGAGAGATTTGCTAGAAAACACCATGTCAAAACGATGGTAGTCAGCATCCTTTTAACAGCATTACCAAAGACAGACCTAACATCGCCCCGTGCTGAGATACCTGAGAAGGTTCTAACACCTGGCGTGGTATCACCTTGCTGAAGAGAGCCGAAATGAGTATCAAGCAATTCACAGTTCTGGCTGGAGTTTCAGACATACGCTAAACCTAACAGTAACGTTTCTAGCATAACTTTCCTAAGAAAAATAAGGTCATGATAATCTTTTGTCCCATTACTTACTTATCTGTGTTCAGAAAAGCAACGGCTAGAAATGGCACAGCACTATAAGGTTTGCTAGACAACAGCAGACCCATTCAGGACGATGCTCTGTCCTTGAACGTGAGGAACATAAGCACATCAGAAAATTAATATCAAGAATGCCACAGAGCAGAGGTGCTCTCCTGCAGCCTCTGTCATAGAGTCGTAGTAGTACGAGACTCTAAAAGAGGCTTAAACAGCTCACCAAGCTAAGAGAACAAAACATTGGCTACAGAGAAAACTGCAAATTACGGACAAATATGTTTGTTTACTTTTAGCTAACGTGTTCCATCTCAGCCGCATCAAAGTACACATCAATGTTTCAGTACAAGAGGAGGCTCTGTACCCGATTCTCATCGCAAAAGACACAGTACAACACCTTTTCTGTCACTTTCATATATAGAGAGAGTGAAGTTATAAGCACTTTACAAACCTTTTTAACTGAAGAGCTGTGGTATGGAAGGCATGCCTGAAAAACAGGGAAAAATAAGATGGCCGTATGTGAAAGGAAAGGCTACTTTCCCTGAATGCTGAAAAGCAGCTAGCAACATGGGCAAAGCATTTCCAGTAATACAATTTGAGCGGAACTGAGATTTTGTAGATTAAATAGCTGAAAAAA
>NW_010574875.1:0-1280 GCF_000687285.1 Phaethon lepturus
GCTCCGCGAGCCCGCGCGGCCGCCCGCCCGTCGGCAGCAGGGCAAGCGTCCAGCTGGGCAGGTCCTGGCGCCGGAGTTCGGTCCCTATAGCCCTCTGTCCCTTATTTTCCCTGTCGCACGAGTACTGGGATTGATAGGCAAAACCCAGTGTTCAGGCTGCGATAATACTGCGTCGCCAGTGCTATTAGAGGGTATTTGTAAAGCGGCAGAGTTTACCCGTCTGTGTTTATATGCAATTGTAGAGAATACCTGTATCGCTTTCCACCACGTAACTCAGTAACTTTTTTCCTCTTTAAAAATGTCACTATTTTATATTTAAGTCAGCTTAACCCCACCTAAGGAGTATTTTTCACTAGAAAAATACTCAACATATTGGGCTTTTCCCAGAAATATTTCTGAAAGGACTTTTCAAAGGCTGTGGTCAGTAGGACGACAGAAGAGAATAACACAAAAGGTAGGTTAGTGCTAATGAACAGCAACACAGAATGTTGTCTGTGGGGGAGAGGGTCAGGATGCCATCCACGCGTGACGGTGTGATCCCAGAGACCGGTGCATTGGAAGTGACGCGCAACTCCATAGCAAACGGTCACGAGCTCACAAACTGGTGAGCTTTTCTACGATAAATTACCGCCCTATTAGTTGGAAACGGCGAAGGAGGAAACGCCAGTCACAAGGTGGCTGTAGCTTGCCAGCGCGGGGTTTTCGTCAGACGGCCTGGGTAGGATGTGGCAGGCAATGGAACTCCCACGCCAATGGAGAATTGGGGATTTCAGGGTCTAAAGCTCTGGGAAACCTTGGGATGTTCTGTGTGTGGTTGTGGTCACAAAGGATTAATTCCAGCTGGAGCAGCTGCAGGACGTGACTACAAGGGAAATCGGTGCCTAGTTCATAAGGAGAAGACAAATACTTTCTTTTCCCCTTTAATTTGTCACAGTGAATGCTGAGGTTACTCTCCATGAACACCTGGGAGGAAGAGAAGAGGTACAAACGAAGGGACGATAATGACACGAGACCCGTACGTATGAACTGGTGCCGGGAACGCTGGGGCCAGGGATTGGGAGAGTCTCGTGATGGCAGGAGAGGCGGTGGGACCCTGTCTGCTGGGAGCGCGGGAGGGCGAACTGAAAGGCGCAGCGATGCGTGTGATACCAGACGTAACGATGGGTTAGTTGTTAGTTGTGTTAGTTGGCCCTGAGGACCCCCAGGGTCTTCTGCAGCTCTGCGCTCCCCCGCCCCGACTCGGCCCCTCTGCAGCCGGGGAGGGCAGAGCTCGGGGCGCA
>NW_010574876.1:0-1287 GCF_000687285.1 Phaethon lepturus
TGGGGAAAGCTGCCGGTTCCGCCGGCGGCGGCGCGCAGATGCCGGGCCCGAGGTATTGCTGCTATGTGGGGAAATACGAGCGAGTAATTCTATAAGCAACAAAGGCCGGGGAATGGAATGAGCCCCGGTTATCCGGTGTCCCGGGAAGCCCTGGCTCAGCAGCTTCTTGAGCCCAAAAGTGAATTCAAGAAGAGGCGCCTTTCGCTTTTCCCAGGGGTATCGGCTAAATATAGCGATAACCTCCGCGCGTCGCGCAGGAATCACCTGCCATGTGCTGTTTGTGTAAAAGCGATTAGCCAGACACAACTGTGAAACGACTTCTTACTTTTATAGCCACCACGCACAAACGGATTTAGCCCCGTCGGGTCTCGCCGCGCCGGGCCCTGCCTGACACCGACCCCTTCAGGTGCCCGATCTTCCCGTCAGATGATTTAGCGAGTCCTTATTTATAAAGTTCAAACGATCTCGTCACCAAGCTTGCTTGTTTTATTTTAGCCTATGTATGCGGAGGTATAAATATTTACTTAGGAAGAAATAATATCTACTGTTTACCAGGAAAGCAAGGACACTTTGATTTTTATTTTAATTTATTTATTTTTTTTAAACCGCGGGTGTTAGAGGTGAAATAAGCGCCTGGTTCCAGCTCCTCCCGCAGCGAAGCCCGGCGCCCGCTGCATTTTACGCCGCCGGTTTTCCTAACAAAGACAGCGCATTATTGGGGCGAAAAAGCAAAATTCACGAAGGTTTTTCCAAAGGCGATGAAAATGCAACGTTTTGCGAGGGAGAGAATCTCCTGTCAGCGCCCAGGAGAGACCGAGATCTCGCCAGACTAAATCTCCAAAGCGGGGTTTTAAATATTGTAAGGCGCTACAGATTTTTTGTTGGTTTTTTGGTTTGTTGGTTTGTTTTTTCCTCTCGGCGGTCTCTTTATTTTAGCCCCGAAAATGCACACGAATGTATATTATTTCGCAGCTGCCCTTAAAACTTAGTTACTAGGAATTAGCTGGAAAAGGCTGTTCCTTTTCCGCGGGAACGCAGAGCCGCTGCTTTAACACCGAATATTTTCCTGACCTGAACGAAAGATCCGCGCTCGGGCACCGCACGGGCAACGGCTTTGGATTTATTTTTATTTTTATTTCGCCCCTCACAAAATAAATAGTAAACGTTGCTTCGAGGAGCTTTATTTAAAACCATTTCCCTTATAACTAGTCACGAAAGCCAACCCAAAGCCTACCTATGCCGGCCGGGAAGGGGCAGGAACCCGCAGCGCCGGGATGCGGAGCCGAA
>NW_010574877.1:0-1291 GCF_000687285.1 Phaethon lepturus
AGCGCGGGGACGGGAGGCTGCGGGATTGATTAACGCGTATTAGGGAGAACCGGGGGCGATCGATAAAAGCCTCATCTGCATTCTCGGGCCACTTGGTAATTTTCTCGCTTCTGAAGCTTTTTCGAGAGTTATACCCTCTGCTGCCGCGCACGGGAAGATATTTTATTAACAAATCAATCGAGACTTTGTAAAGGATAAGATTAATAGTTAAGATTTAGCATAATGGCGTTCGCGTTATGAATTATTGAAAATTATACTATTGATTTTTTTCCCTGCTGCTAACCCAGAAGGTCAATTTTTGTTTTAACACAAATCGTCAAATATTAAAAGCTAGACTTTTGTCATAACTCGAGTTTTATAGGGAGGCTACATTCCTAAAATTATTTCACAATGCTCTCTCCCCGACCAGCCTGGGAAAAAAAAAAAAAAAAGTGAGTTTTTCACTTGCCCTGGAAACTGAAAGCAGCATAAACACGATTTCCTCTTCTGTAGTATTGCTCATTAAAAAACATACAGAAACTCACATCCTCATTGCAACTCTTCGAGCAACTTTTTCTTGCCTTTTTTTTTTTTTGTAAAGAAGAAAGGTAAATCTTTCTGCCTTCTTAAAAAAAAACCAAAACAAACACAAATACCGAAAGCAACAGTAACTCTCCACATGGTAAATCAGATTTTTGCGTCCCAACATTTTAGACGTGTTTTACTGTCCCCCCCCCCACTTGGCACCCATATTTGCACCCGCACCTATTACATTTTAAATAGCGATTGTAGAAACTGTTTATTACTCTTTTTCCTTTCCTTCTTTTTCTTTTCTTTTTTTAAACTCTTCTCAAACTGGAGTATTTCTTATCTGGGAGTAATGCTGTCAAGGACTCTCACCCAGACAAAGTGAACTTGTTGATAATTTCTGTTTCGGATTCATCCGGCTGTTTATTTTGGGCCTTTGTACCATCAAAACATCCCTTCAGATCCCCGAGAGCAGGCAGCACGTGAAAGGATTTTTTAAAAATTTGAACGTGTCTTTCGCCCAGCCGAAAGCACGCGTTTTCCACCAGCGTGGACGTGAATTTCCCCCCGTTTCCTGGCATTTGGACCCTTTTGCACTTTACCGTACACTTTACACCGCCGGAAACAATAACCCCATTTAAAATTTCGCTGTGGCAATGAGACAGACCTTTTAAAACCTTATCGCAGCTGTTCAAATGCAACATCATTGTCAGGTTAAGAGCCAGCGCCTTTTATAGCGGCAGCCTGCAGCTTCTGGCTTGCCGGAGCGTTTCGGCATTACCTC
>NW_010574878.1:0-1281 GCF_000687285.1 Phaethon lepturus
TTATTATTATTATTATAAGGAACAGGCAATATGCCCCATTGCAATTTTGCATGCATGCCCGGGAAAAAAAGTAGATGACATAAATCGCATGCATAATCTCAGAGACAATCATTTTAAATCTTAATTGGCTGCCTTTTAAATATCATTTAAGGTCTCGTTTTCCCTGCCTCTCTCTCTCTAGTTAAGAAGGTGTTGTGTCAAAGTCTATTACCTTGCTGGACGTCTCGCCTCTAAGTTTTTTTTAAAAAAATAGAACCATCAGCAGAGGTTTGAGAGGTCGATAAAGCTTTTAGATTTGGAGATGTTTTCAGGGAGCCCATTTCCTGCGGCTAAGAGTTGTTAATGGAGCTTAAGGAATTATCTTATGACTCGGGCTGGGAGAGCCGTATATTTCTTCGCTCCTGTTCCCTTGTCGAGGCTGAATATGCTGCTGTCAAACTCGCTTAATGAAAAGTAACGCGTCGCTGATTACAGTTTTATTTGGGCTCTATGTAAAAAGCACTGTTAATTTAGCATCCCCTCCTTTGTGTGTTTGAATTTGCCATGGCTGAATGATTTAGAGTCTCTCAGTTTCAAGCCGTTTCTCTAGGATTTTTTTTTTTTCCTCCCCTCCTCTTTTTCTTTCTCAGCCTGCCTTTATTTCTGCTTTGTACGGCCATCGGAGCCGCACGGCTTTCCCTTTCAGCCCCGCAGCCTCCTCCACAGCAGCTGAACCTGATCTTTGACCAGGGCTATTGAATCAAATGGCAAAATTAATTTCTCACACTCTTTTTGGTCATACTTGAAAAAAACCCACAACAGAACAACACGAAAAAACCCACAACCCTTTTGAAAGACCACTGCATTTGACGGCTGATCTTAGAGATAATGTTTGTGTACCAAAGCAAGAAGCTACTTTCCCTCCCCCATAATTTACACGGTCTCACCTCAGGATGGGTCACGCTTTGACGCGCGTGGGTGCCCACAGGCACACGCGTGCCCACCGGCTTTGACACGCGGCCGGTCCCGCGGGACGGAGGGACCCGGGCTCGTCATGCAACAGACAGAACTCGCTCAAACTTGGTTTATACCAACGACAACGACACGAAAATGAAGCGATAAAGGTTTGATCCGCTTTTCTGTCGGCTTCTGACGTGCCAGCGCGCCTGTGTGTTGCCCACAGTTTTATCACCTTCATTTTAAGTCGGGGGGGGGAGGGGGAGGCTGCCTCCCAAATGACGAGCTGACCAAGTCCCGTTACTGACTCAGCCAACGCCGGTCGGTGACGACTGATAACCGCCT
>NW_010574879.1:0-1287 GCF_000687285.1 Phaethon lepturus
TATCCGTACACCTGATCAGTAATCTATTATTAATATGTCATAGGTGGGTACAAGCCACTTCACTGACACATAACATAAAAAAACAGTAATAGCTTACTACATTCTTTCCTTAATCCAACAGGAGATTTGGATGTGCTAGGTATAAAAAAGCAGGCCCTGAATGAGCCAGCTGGCCTGGCAAAAGACAAAAGGGAAAGAAGCGAATCCTCCAACCAGCTAACTGTTGCTTATTTCAGCATTGTAAAGGCCCAGATAGGAATATACTAAAAAAAAATTGAGCAAAAGACATGTATAAAAAAAAAATATAACACATCAATGCAAAAAACTTTACTCTTGGATTCCTTCATCTTATAAAAATGACAATTTCCAGGTGTCAATTCAATTTTGACACAAAAACTTCCTCCTGAATTTTTGTGCCTCCAAATGGGAAGTCTTGCCTATCTGCACAAGTTCTCCAAGAGGGAAGCTAGTATTCAGTCTTTATACACCATGTTTTGTACTGCCTCAATGTCATTTTCCAGCTTTTCTTATGTAAATTATTTACATTAAATACACTGCACAACTGTCTCATTCAGTCTCATTGGGAATGGTTGAGATAGATACATGCTTCAAACTCTTGAGTCAATGACAGTAGTGGGAACTCATTTTACCACACAAATAACAACCGGGTAAGTGTCACTTTGATGATCTATGCTTGGATATTTGCACACAAGCATGCAACAGACTTGTTTACTTTTTAGGCATTCAGCTTTATAAGCCCCACATATGTGGCTCACATTTGGAGGCCAATTGTCAGGAAAGCCTAGGATACTGTGGCAGAAAATGTGTCAGAAAAAAAGAGATCTTATGTTTTTAACAGCAACTGTGCCTAGGCTATAGCAGCAGAGAATTTTTCGGTGTGCTTGGATCCAGTGAGAACCAGGTGTTTCCTCACTTGTAGTTCCTGGATCTGTCTGGATCCAAGAATTTTCTCACAGACTATTTTCTGGATCTAGCTAGTTCCAAGTGTTTTCTAGCTAAAAATCTGTGGACTCTTTAGAGTTACATGTATACCTAACTGACCAGTTAGGTGTCGCCTAACTGATCAGGCAGAGATCAAGGAAGTTCTGCATAATTCTACTTTATGAGCACTGGCATCCAAGAGCTGACTTCTTTTCCCTCATTTCACAACAAACCCAGCAGAAAGCGATGGCTATTGGACTGTGGAACAGAAACGTGGGAGCCCATGACAGAGCGCGGGCTCTGCCAGGGAGGCTGGCCAGGTCTGACCTTCAGGGTAGACCAACA
>NW_010574880.1:0-1287 GCF_000687285.1 Phaethon lepturus
GTGGGCGATAACAGGGTATTAAACAGAATGGTGATATTGGAGGAGAAACTACAGACTCCTCTCGCTAGCTGTAGTGCTGTAACCCAGTCTGCAATTTGATCTCAGACAGGTTTTCTAGCAAGAACCCCTGTGGTGGGAGCCAAAATTACATCACTGGAAGTTTGTGAGAGTTGGCACACACCAGGGGTGACCAGAGGGAATTGAAAATGGAAATATGGACAAAGAAATACGAGATCTCTCCCCTGAATAATCTGAAGACAATTTTATGCCTTTTCTGAGTCGGAGTAATGCATTTTTATTTTTCAAGGCTGGTGATAATTCATTCTTTTCCCACTCATTTTGTTGGAGTAATAAACACTGATTACCACAAAGCAAGCTGAAAAATACATTTGTAAATATCAGACTGTGCAAAACTTCCCACCTACTTCATCTCATAAGACTCTTTACGAACAACAAGAGGGTAGAACTGAGCTGTCAGACAACACCTGTGTGGAGGGTGTGCCCCATTGCTTCACACGGGGGCAAGCCCCTTTCCTCAGGGCCTGACAACCACCATGTGCCTTGCTGCCTATAAAAAGTCTTCCTCTGACTATTCATTGTCTCTGACCTGATTTTCTTACCTAGTTTTCTTCTGGTTTAGTCTATTTAACTCGGTTATCTTCAGACAAATACATTTCTTCTGGCATACATGAAGAGATTCAAGTCCTTTATCTATGCAAAGTACAAGTGAAAGCATACATCCTTTCTACAGCTTATCCTTAATTTCCTGTCCCTCTGTATCTGTTTATGAATTATCTATGAATAGGTCTTAAAGCTGAGAAGCAGTTAGGCTATATTTCTATTAAACATGCTACATTGTTATCCTATAAATTAACAAATAAAAATAGGTTACTATCTGCCTTCTTAGTGTCTATACTTTAAGGCACAGTTTTCAAGAGCTTGAATTTCTGTCACAGGGAGAGCAGGTATTTAAATACATGCCAGCACATTTCTTTCCCGTGCCTGGTTACTTCCGTCACGAAGCGATGCAAGCTACTTGGAGGGCCTGGGGAGGTGAGGGAAATTGAGCATAAAAGGCGAGTCCCGAATGTCAGCGTGGAAAGAAAACCGAAGGGGAAGGAGTAACGGCGGGCTGCAGGCAGCCGCCCGAACTGTCATCGAATGGGAGGCTGCACGGAAGCAACGCCAGCGGGAAGCGTTTGGTCCCCGGGCTGGGGTGACAGGGGACTAAGCCGCCCCTTTTCCGTATCAAACACAAGGGGAAATGTTTTCCGCCTCTTCTTTCCC
>NW_010574881.1:0-1269 GCF_000687285.1 Phaethon lepturus
AAAAAAAAAAGCTAAGCTCTTTAGCAGATTCTTCTCTCCTTTTCATCCTGCAGAGTCTAGTGTCTTGCAGTACTATAATGCAACTTGTTCTGCACTACTCCAAACAATTCTTCCAGAAAAAACTTAACTGGCTTATTACTTACTAGGTTCATACAGCTTATAATACAGGAAAGCACATTTATATCTATATATACCATCTTACTGCATCACAGGCATAGTCTCTTAGGTATAGACTCACACATAATGCTCTAGTTCGTAGTCATAGTCTCTCTTAAGTGCTTTGTCTTTTATTTGTCTATACAACTGACCAACCTTTACAGCTGAGCAAGGCAGAAAACACAATTTTGCCTATGAGGATAGGACATTTACAACTTGGAGTACTCATACATTCACTAGTTCTTTTCTTCATTCAAGTTATTTCTACGGAAATAGAGAATATGTATTACCCAGCCCCAGAGCAGAAACAACTTACCTCCTTGTACTAGCTGCCTGGCCATGAACAAAGCAGTTGATCCAGTAGCACAGTTGTTGTTAACATTAATGATAGGAATGCCAGTTAAACCCAAACCATGATAAATAGCCCGTTGTCCACAGGTTGAGTCACCTTTATAGAGAGACACAAACATTAAAATAAGGTACATATTCAAACTTGACTAGCAAAAAGAAATCCCATCATGTGGATTGGTATGTGCAATGCTATAGATGGTGAACTTGAACTTTTGAACTGTCATCTTGAGTATGTCTCTCAAGTATCCACCATACAAGAACCTGAGAAAGAAGATTAAAATCATCAGATTTTAAAAACAGAAGTTTATTCTGCTTCTGTGATAACAGGCCGTGAATGGACTGAAGGTAACTGGACTGGACAGAAATGTCTTAGAGGGGTGTGTGTGTCTTGGAAACTGGCTACAGGTACTACACCTGACAGACCCTACTTCAGTTGCCATAATACAGTCATTAATAGGCAAACAGGAAGAAAGTAAATAGAAAACTCTCTTTGGAATGGAAATAGATTTCCCTATGATAGAAATCTGATTTTGACTGTTTTGAGAAATACATCAGACATCTGTGGAGTGACAGGAAAAGGTTCAAACCAGTCATTTAACACCATCACCTCTCACTACAATAAGCAGCAACTGCAAGTTAAAAGCATCTGCTGAGAATGTCTGCTAGAAATCTGTTAGAGGCTTGTGCTGGTTTTAGCTGGGCTAGAGTCAATTTTCTTCATAACAGCTACGTGTGTTTTGGATTTGTGCTGGAAACAGTGTT
>NW_010574882.1:0-1273 GCF_000687285.1 Phaethon lepturus
AAAGGGTAGAAGGTAGAAAGATTATGTATAGCAATTTTAAGGGTATTATTAATTAAGCCTCCCTGTATTACTTTAGACAATTTTTACTGTTGGACTGCTATTAATTAAGGTGAATAAATTTTAACTCCGAGGAAAGTCTCCCAACATATTTCAGGGCACTATACCCTTATGAAAAAAGAAAATGCTTAATTGATATGATCTCTCTGTAAGGGGTTGTTCTTTGGCATTTCTTTTGCTGTCAATATCGGTTTTCATCTGACTGTACATCCTGGCAAGTGGAAGGATGTAATAAGAATATGGAAGTAGTTAAAAAATTTCTAGCCAGTTTGTTCTTTTCTCCCATCTTTGATAAAAATTGCAGGTGTGTTTTGGTTTTGTGGGTTTTTGGTTTTGGTTTTGGTTTTCTCTAATCTTATTCCTGGAATTGTTAGGGTTATCCCTTTAATGGATTAGGCATTATAAGCCTGGTCTTTTTACCAAATTGCCTTAAATCTGGGTCTTTCATGGGGCAGCCTTGAGCTGGAGCTTTTTTCAGTGGACATATCCTTACTCTAGGAGGTCATTGCATTGGATGGTTGTTGCTCCAAACAAATAACTATGCTGAAGCAGTAATTTCAGACTCATTGCTCTGAAGCACGAATTCAGGAAAGTATCCTGTGTTTAAAAAATTAACCTTCTGAATCAACCTGCGCTGTTACCTGCTATATTTAGTAAGCTGAGTCTTAAAAACTGGGGAGGGAGAAAGAAAAAAGTAGCAACTGGTGTTAAGTGAAGAAAACTCGTTAGCAGAAGATTGGCTTAGCATGGCTTTTCTGAGGAAGTAAAGTAATTGCAAAGTGCACCACTGTCATCTTTTCGGTGAAACATAGTTCCCTAAAAGTGAAAGCATATGCTTGCTTTATTAATAAGTGATTAGGTTATAACATGAATTGCTTTCTGCAAGTATTTTTCTGTAATGACATGTGATTAACTATGTTTATACTGAATCATAGTTCTACATATGAGCCAAATAGTTTACCCCTCTTGATACGGTGAGTGTGCTACAACGGACTAAAACCAAACGTCTACTGTTATTGAAATACTTTGCTTTTGGCAGTGATGAATCTGTGTTGCTATGTCTTTGCTGCCCCTCCCACCCACACACTAACTTTTGGATTGTGTAGGGGTAGTACTCATCTTTTCCTGCATAGTAGATGTATAATTTGAAGAGATATGTGTACTGCCTCTCTCACACAAGCACAAGGAATCCAGCGCACAGAACTTGGGCATCTTG
>NW_010574883.1:0-1282 GCF_000687285.1 Phaethon lepturus
CAGGGCGGCTGGCCAGCCCCAGCGCATGCTTTGTGCTGCCATGGGGGAGCGCACGGGAGAGGATGCTGAGCTCCCTGCAGGATTGCGTCTTCCCAAGCAGCTTCAGCAAAATCTGCGGTGTTAGGCTGGAGAGCAGCGTGGCCGGCTCCAGCCTGTTGCTGCCCGCAGCCCAAGCCGCGAGCTCCTGCGCAGGCAGTACCACATCGCAGCCTCCCCTTGTTCCGCACAAAGCCCAGTGGTTCTGGGGGGGACCGACCCGTTGTCCAGGGACCGATCTGGGACCTCTGGGCAGGGTTTGAGGGGTCTCTTCTGAGGTCTCTTCAAGGTCCAATTGCCCGGCTGTCATTCCAGCCCTGGTTAGTTTGGACCCAGCAAGCTGCGTGCCTTTTGCTGCCCTGCGGATGCGAGGCAGAACGCGCCTGCCCTAGGGTGGGCAGGCAGTGGGATGCAGGATGGGGCCCACCACCAGCAGCCAGTGCTCCAGCACTGCTGCCTCAAGCCCAAGCCAGCCTGGTAGACCCCTTGCTACGGCCATGGCTCCACAGCACTTGGTCCCATGCCCGTGGAGCAGCTCTGCCTGGCAGACACCTCTGCCTCTTCACAAGCACGTTCCCACGGCCACCGAGGTCACCCTCTCCCTGCTTTGTGTGCACTGCTGGTTCCTGAGAGATGGCGTCTGGGCATTTTTGGAAATAGGCCCTTGGGATATGTCTCGCCAACTTCTAATTCTCTTTGTTTCTCCCCCTTTTGAACAGCTTGATCAAAACAGCCCATCAAAAGTCCAGGGCTGAGCAAGGCAGGGCCAGCAGACACATGCTCCAAACAATGTCTTTATTTAAGGGCAGTGATAAAAACATCACACTTGCACACGACCAAGGCTAAATTTAGCTCTGACGCCTCTGCGCATCATCACTGGATTGCATGTGCCTCGGGGTGGTACCTAATCCCTGTGACACCCTTCGAAACAGGCGCATGAACCGTGGCTATCCCCTGCCCAGACAACACGGGCAGCCAGCACATCTGCCCGAGGCTGCTTCTCCCCCTGCCCCCAAATTAGCCCTGTGTGTGGGTGCAGGATGCACCCTGGAGCTGTCAGCCAAGCGTGAAACCCTGCCCTGCTTCGGAGTGTGGATTCAGACCTTTGCTTCCCTTGCTGGTCATCTCTACCGTCGCTCTCCGCGTGCTCCGTCCATCTGGGAAGGGTGGCCAAGGGGTGCGGAGGTAGCTGCAGCGGGGTTGGGGGTCCCAGCTTGCCTCTGCCAGGTCAAGACGGCACCGTGGT
>NW_010574884.1:0-1292 GCF_000687285.1 Phaethon lepturus
CTCCCTCGCCAGCCCCACCGCCCGCCCGCCAGTGCGGCAAGCGCTACCCCGCATGCGCACAGCTCCCTCCCCCGCCGAAATCTGCCGCCGCAAAGCGGCTCCGCCCTAGCAACAGCGCTGACCTCACCGCGCACCAATCGGCGCCGAGCAGCACCCGAACCTTCCAGAGCTTTCCTTACAGCCGCCCCCTCTCGCTCTTCTCTACCTTCCCCCCGGATCAACCAATCAACACCCACTCTTCTTACTGCTGCGCCAATCAGTGCCGGACTTCCCGGTCTTTTTACTAACCGCTTCACCACACTTCAAGATCCATCCTCGCCCTCAGAACTTTCCAGATTTTTAAGGGTCTCAGGCCCCACACCGAGTGTCCAGGACACCTTGGTCCTCCGGAAGAGAGATTGGAGCGGGAGAAAGGCGAGTATTTATCACAACAGTTGTCTTTTACTTGGGACTACTTTGGGAGGCGGATGGACACGTCAGTTTACGAGGGCGGGGTCTGTGTGGCTGTAACCGCATAAATGCGGGTGGGTCTGCGTCACGCTGTAGTTATCGCTGCAGAGGAACGGAGCGGAGCTGCTGACAGGCAACGTTGAGAGCCGGCGACGTGAGTTGAGCGGTGGGAGGGTTTGGGGTGGTTGGAAGGGGGAAAAACAGGACGTTTTTTGTGGGCAGGAAGGTAGAGGGTGGCAGTGGGTGCTTGTGAGGCAGTATCTTTTTTTAGGGGGGCGGGTGGGAGATGGTGTGACTTTTTGCCTTATTCTGAACCATGTCGTTCAGAACTGAGAAGAGGTTAAAAAAAACTAACAAGTATTGCATTACGAGAAAGAAGTAGCATTACGGTGAAAATGGCGGAGGCTGCGCATGTCTTCGCCGGAAGCAGGCTGCTGAGTCACTGCCTCGCGGGAGCAGCACAGGGCTGTTGTCGCAATTTGCCACCGTGAGGTCCCGCAGCAGCTGTGCGGGAGGCTACGGTGCTGTGTCCGTTCCATTGCCGCATTGCTGCGGGGGAGGTGTAGGAGACAACTGGTGAGAAGCAGTGTAAAGAATTTGTTGTAGCAACATAGTGTAGTGGGTCTCATAAAGAGGTTTAGTTAGGCAAGAGTGAAGAGTTGAAGAAGGGTGGTAGCAAATTTTGGTGAAAAGTCGCAACTGGTATTTATATAGTATAAAATAGCAGTAGTAATTGCTTCATATAGAAATCGTTGAAGAGTGTTCTTCTCATGTAGCTAAAGTTGAAACTTCTGTATATTTTACAGTTCAACATGCAGATCTTTGTGAAGACCCTGACTGGC
>NW_010574885.1:0-1292 GCF_000687285.1 Phaethon lepturus
AGTGCTACAACTGCAACATCTGCAGCTAACACATACGGGAATGCATTTGGATAAAGAGTTATCTACAGAAAAGTTGTTGATGTGTAGGCAAACAAAACCATCAGGAGACAAAATTAAGGCTGTGATACAGGGTGTCTGGTAATCATGCTACTGGTATGGTTTGTGCTTCTGTAAGGTCTGGGCCATAAGGTTGCATAACTTCCTGCTTTTTTTCCTTGTGTCTTAGGATGGGTAGATATGCTTGGGTCTGAAGTGTTTGATAAAAGCTTTCAGGTATTTGATTCGATATATAGTACTAGACTGCTGCCACTGCTGTTTCTTACCCCCTCACCAGACAAGGGAATTGGCTCCAAGGCAACTGGCTGGCCCGTTGAGTATCTTTTATTTGCACGTAGTTTTAGACTAGTATATGGAAAAATTTTAGACTGAGACTCCAATATTTCACTGCAGCTGTTGTGCACTGATAGGAAAATAAGCATTCAAGTTTCAGTAATTTAATAATACCTCAAATAAAATGCACTTATTTTCTGTAGTATTGTGTTGATGTTAAATATCCAAGTAGGATGTTCTGTTAGCTAAAACTCAGCCATGTTTAGTAGTCTTTATCTAATTCTTAAACCTAAGTTGAGTTCTAAGGAAAGCCTTGGTAGCAATGAGTCTCTTGTAAAGATGCTTGTAAAGGTCAAATTCTCATGACACGGTATTTAAAATGCTAGGTAGTACTGTTTGGGTAAACAAAGTATTTCAACACAGCGTTCTTTCCCCTTCCAGGGACAAATCCAGAATATTTTGCAAAAATTGCATGGAAGAATCATAGCCATTCAACTAACAACCCGTGAGTAATGTACTCTACCTCTATATTAAACACACGTTGCTGTTAAAAGATTAATGCAAAACTATTATTTTTAGAAATACTTTACAGAGTATATTCTTTATTATGCAATGAGAATTATACCCAGCATAAATTCTATATCCTGTGCCTTATACTTTGTAAAAATTGCTAATAATTTGATATTAGTATGGCTACTGCTAAGGACTGTGCTAAAACTAAGATGGCATCTGTATGTTTTTCTTAGGTATTCCCAGTTTCAAAAGGAGTATACATTAGATGAAGTTCTGCATTCTCGCAAAATTTTTGATTTCTTGACTGTCTTACAGTGTTGGTAAGGAGAGGACTTAGCATTGTGAAATAAATCTTGATGTTAAGACAAATATGGTAGGACATCTATTTAAATAAAAGTCTGTTTGCCTGTAAATTAAAATTTACAGATTATTTTAAGTAAAGCTTCATA
>NW_010574886.1:0-1294 GCF_000687285.1 Phaethon lepturus
CGGGAACACCCTGACGTGCAGCGCCTCATTTAGCCTTTTTTGTGATCGGTAAAATAAGAAACTTAAAGATCAGAAAAAGGCTTTAAATGGGGCTGCAGGGAGATGTCTGTTTACCTTCGCTCTCAGCTAAAACTGGCATAATTTTGACCTCTTTTTCAGCCCGCTGGAAAATTGCAGCTTTTTGGCCATGTATTAATTTGTGCAAAGCTGCCCTGGCTTTCAAGTAGTTCTTGTAATTATTAGGTTATGCCAAGAAGTGGAGAACACTTAAATAAGTATTGTTTTAGAACTGAAAATCAAACCAGAGAGAAAACAGGTAACTTTTCAAAGCTCTCTTGTTTTCCTATGAAGCTGACTATTAAAATAAATACAGGGAGAGACAGCTAAGAAAGGGAAGGAAAAGCCAAAAGCGCTCGTTCTCTCATGAATAAAATATAAATATTTAATCTACACATCTAAACATAATTGTACACGTACGCATACAAAGAAAATCCGTGCCTCATCGCTGGATTTTTTTTATAAAGTAGAAGTTTGTATCTGAAGCTTAGTCAACAGCTGTTACAATTATTATGCAATCTGGTATTTGAAAACGCTGTATCAGAAAACACCATCTAGATCTGCCGCACTCTCAAGGTGCTCGATTCAACTCTGGGTTATTCTGGTATAAAGACAGACAACTGTAACGGCGTGAGGGGAGTTACTCCATGTTTACACCGCCGCGACCGCGGGGTAGCCTGTGATGCTGCCAGCCCTGGCTGCGGATGAGATCAGGGAGATTATACCTGTTATTAAGTGCTGCACCGAGCAGCTGCGTATTTGCAATATCATGCCCCTCGTATAGTAAAAGCAGTGAGTGCAAGATGATTAAGCAATCATAGATAGCATATTTATCTGACCCTTCTCTTAGGTTAAAAAGCAGTAGTAGCACCCCCTCAAAGTGACAGACGAGAGCTTGGTGCCATTTTGTAGAGCCTGATGGTACCAGCCCTAACAAAGCAACGCGGGATGACTGGGAACGGTGTCACACGTGGCGCCGGAAGGACGGGCGTTTCATAGCAGACCGGTTTCAACTGCCGTGCTTTGCTGAAGCATCATCCGAAATTACTCGGCGTGATTATTTTGATGGATGACGTCTTAGCAAGAGATACGTGCAGATCGGATGGATGCCAACGGTTTGAGATTAATAGGTAATTGTAAAAAACAGACCCCAGGAGCCGTCAGTCCAATCTGAGCACTTGCATTTGTTGGTCAGCGGGTTGGTTTGTATTCAAGCGCCGCTGAGGAGGCGACACCA
>NW_010574887.1:0-1288 GCF_000687285.1 Phaethon lepturus
GGGGAAGCAAAGTCCAGTGCTCCAATGCCTCATGCCCTGTGGGCCAGTACTGCGGGGTGCAGGATGGGAAACCTGAGTGCCTCGAACAGTCCTACGGCACCTGCCATGTCCACGGTGACCCTCACTACAACACCTTTGACAACGTGATGTACAGCTTCATGGGCAACTGCACCTACACCCTGGCCAAAGTGTGCTCCAACACCACCTCCCTGCCCTACTTCAGTGTTGAGGCCAAGAACGAGCATCGTGGGAACGCCAGAGTGTCCTACGTGCGCGAAGTCCTGGTTGAGGTGTATGGACAGCGCATTGCCATTGTCAAGAAGGAGAAGAGCCAAGTGCTGGTAGGCAGCGGGGCTGGCACAAGCGTGGCGCAGCTGCAATGCAGGGCTGGCACTTCTTGGCTGGGCCTGGCATGTACCAGACACCTGCATTGTCCCAGGCCTGGGTGGATTCCCCTGGAGCCACTGGGTTGCTTTGTTTTCCTTTCTGGAGGGGTTGGAGGAGGAACAGGCAAACGGGGAACACGGCCTGTGTTGAACAGAGGCCCCTGCAGTGTGCAGAACAGGGACATGGCTCTGCAAGCTCCAGGGGTGTCTGGGTGTGAGGCCATCATGGGCACCAGCTTGCCATGCCCGGCCTGGCAGCTGATTTCTCTGGGGCAAGAGACCCCAGGGTGCCAGAACAAGTCCAGGCCCCATTGCAATGTGTCTGCCCTAGGTGAACGATGTGCGCCAGACCTTGCCGGTGAGCGCAGCGGGAGGTGCCATCACGGTGGGCAGGAGCGGCCGCTACGTCGTCCTGGAGACAGACTTCAACCTCAGAGTGTCCTACGACACTGACCACTCGGTAGAGGTGAAGGTGCCCACCACCTACTTCAACCTGACCTGTGGCATGTGCGGGAACTTCAACAGCCGGAGAGAGGACGATTACATGATGCCCAATGGGCAGCAAGCTGCAGATTCCAATGCACTGGGGGAGAGCTGGCAGGTTGCAGACAATGACTTGTCTTGTGGTGTCCCCGTCCCCTCCCCAGCCTGCAGTGCAGAAGAGGAGAAGCTCTACCAATCAGACCAGTTCTGTGGCATGCTGACTGCCAGGCCTGGCTCTTTTGAGAGGTGCCACGCCGTGATCAACCCCCAGAGCTACTTTGAGACCTGCTTCTATGACCTTTGTGCCCTGAATGGTGGCCAGGAAGTCCTGTGTGCTGCTCTGGAGGCCTACGCTGATGCATGCCAGACAACCGGCGTGACTCTTCTTCCCTGGAGGAATGCCACCTTCTGCTGTGAGT
>NW_010574888.1:0-1280 GCF_000687285.1 Phaethon lepturus
AACCGCCCCGTGGTCAAAAAACCCAAAAGTCAAAAGTCAAGAGTGGTCCATGCCAACTCCCTCCATCAAAAGAAAATTGGAGAGAAGTTATTATTTCTAATAATCATTAATCTCATCATTCACATCTCAAGTAACACGGAAAAACGATACCAAAAATGGATCTCCTTCTCTTCACTGACTACAAAGGAACCTATTGCATCTAGCCCAGTTGTAAGTGTCTGTGTTGTAGATAAATTAAGTGGGATGAAAATTGTTCCAGTGCCTAACTTCAGAGTCCCTCTCAAGTGCCTACTCATGACTAGGAAATGTTCAGGACTAGAAACTTCAAATTCCATTCCCTTTGAAATGGTAAGGCCAATGGCCATCAGACATTTATTTTATACAGTCTTGTATCTCACATGTAAACACTGGCATTTCTGGGTTTGTTCCATTATAATGCTTATACAAATGTGCTTTTCTTCAGCTGGTTCCTGTAAATTGTAGATTCGTCCTTACAATTTATTTTAGGTAATGAAATCGACATTGACTGTGAGTATCCTGGTGGTATGAACACCAGCATAAATGATAATTTTCCAAGCTTAGCTGAGCCAAGTCAGTTCTGGCTAGCTTTTCAAAACAATGCAAAAATTCAGTTTGTCTGACCAGATAATTGCTCTGATCATGTTTATACCCAGCTCATTACATAAAGCAAAAAATCTGAGGGTGAGGACAGCTATTAGATGTACACATCTAAGATGTGTATACATTTAAGTTAGTAGCATAGCTTCTCTTTTCAGTCTCCAAGTAAAGAGACAGCTTTAATCTCAGAAGGAGCACTTTGTCTCCATGGATTATAAAATGCATTTAGATGGATTTTATAGCATAGATATCTAAATGTGGATGAGATTATGCCCTCCTGCATTCTCTGAAAAGCAGCTGTTTGTTTTTTAAAAAAATATTTCTAATTTAACCAAAAAAGCTAATTCTAATAGTAAGTTCATACAACAATATTAGTTTAAGGTCAAATTAAGGAAAATTGTGTATGAAAACAAAGATATTACTCCATAGACTAAGCAATACCTTTGTTGCAACTGTATTTTTAACTGATACCTTGATACTACCTAAAATGCTATAGCTGCAAGTAAAGTTGCATATGTACATAGCCGTGTGATGTGGGATAACCCTCGTAGGCAGCTAAGCATCACATATCTTCTCACTCACTCCCTTCTCAGTGGGGTGGGGGAGAGAACCAGAAGGGTAAAAGTGTGAAGACTTGTTGGAGAATGGATGAGGGAACGCGG
>NW_010574889.1:0-1287 GCF_000687285.1 Phaethon lepturus
TGTGACAATTTAAGCTTCGTGTACAAATTCATTTACACATACCACCCCATGACCAACCGATATTTATTTCCATTTTCTTGACCGGTGACACAGACATTTAACAAAAAAGTTTTAGATTTTCTTTCCACTAAATTCTGCACCTGCCCCTTTCCCTGCAGATTCCTGACAGTTACTGATTTCACCACTGTAAGCAACAACACACGCACAGAAATTAATCATGGATTGCAGCTGCTTCCCTCCAGGCCCTGACACATCCGCTAAACCACCGTGCAGAAGTGGCACTTCCTACCACTCCATGTTAGACTAACCAAAACAAAACTATCATGTCGGTCTGGACTTCATAGAACCAGTGATGATTTCACTTGACATGGCAAATTAAAAACACCTGGAAGGCCTGACAAAGATCTAGCATTTAAATCTCATCTTGGACTTCCTGGAGGAAGCCTCTCCTCAGCCTTGGAGTGCTAGCAATTTCAGCCTAAATTTTTGATTTATAAACTTCCACCCATTTCTCTTTCTCTTTGATAGGTTGTACTTATACACACTTTTCTACAAAAGCTACTCAAGCACGCCTTATACGTTACTCATTTTTGCTACATAAGGCCGAAATTAAAAGTCTTGTCAACTCTTCATAAAATAGGCTGTCCTTTTTTTTTAAGTAGGTGTACAGGCTAGTCATGCCTCTCACAACACCTTTCCGTGTTTCGTCTTTTGTAATAGCCTTTCAGTCTATCTCGTTGTGACGAGCATTTTGAGTATTCTTTAATGGTTGCTCCAGCTACAGATGATCTACATTTAATAAAAATACATGAAACAAAGTTTGTTTGCTGTCATCTTGGTGTGCTCCCCTTCCCTCCCTTTACCCAGCAGAATCCCCAATAATACAGAATTATCTCTGTATTTGCCTGGGGCATTGCACTTACCCTATAATCTTCTCACAAATGGGTGAAATTTAGGGAAGCCCTTGCACAACTTACCCTGGAGAAATGGGAAGTGCTAAAACAGCCTCAGGAGCCGCTAGCTGCTCTCTGGTCCAGACAGTCTGACAATACACGGTACCAGGACACGCTGAGCTTTCAAAGGAGTAGAAGTACTAGTGGTTGTCATTTGTATCCAATGCTGACAACTTAGCCCTGAGGTTTCAAGTAGTAATACTATAAAAGACAATCTTGATATGTAATTTCTGTGCAGTAAACACAGAGAAACTCTAATGAGGGATCTCACAGATCTATTATTATTAACAGCAGGACAAAGGCCTTTGCACATTTCAGTGGTCTTCAGACCAGG
>NW_010574890.1:0-1291 GCF_000687285.1 Phaethon lepturus
ATTAAATCAATCTGGAATAGTTGTAGAGACAATAGTAAGACTCAGAACAATGATAATTTTCCAAGGCAAAGAAGTCACCTTGCTCAGACTAAACCTCGGTGTGTTCTTTGATAGTAGTGTGAAAACCTCTGCAATACAACTATGGGCCAAATAGCACGGACAGGTATTCCTCTGTATTGTTAGAGCCTCAAGATCATTTGAATCAGGGAGGTCATGGCCATGCTGCGCATTGGCAGGACTGTATGGCAACACAACTACCTTGTAACCTTACATACCTCAACAACACTTACCCTTTTAGCATTCTGACTTCACACATGTGCTCCCTGCACATGTCATGACCCCATCAACAAGATTCACAAAGGGGACCATGCACTACATTTCTGCTCAGCGTCTTCCCACTTGCTGTCCAGCTGTGCTGACTCTTGCTACTGGCTAGGTTGGCAGAGTGCAGATCACAGGAGGTGACCTCAGGGTCATCCATGCCCTACCAGAAATTACCAGAAAAATCTCAAAGAGTAGCGTTTTCCATCATGGTCCTCTCCCTAGGTCTTAAACCTGCAGCAAGAATGAGGCTTTTCCAGTTTGGATACTGTTCACGGTAGCTGGGGTGTTTAGCAGGAAGCACGAACTTCAAGGTAAAAAGGCTGCATTAGAGATCCCGGTGAAGAACTGGTATCTACGCTATAGCATGAGCTCTCCCACTGCACACATACAATTTCACCCTTCAAGGCAACAGCAGTGCCTTCATGAAGCCTGGCTCCCTTAACATAATGGAACCAGTCTGGAGTTACAAATCTGCCATTGGGTTTGTCATAGAAAAGGCAGATGATGCCATTTTACAGACTATCCATCCTTTCATGCTACTCACTACTAGCATTCATGTGGCTTTCGGTCTGCTTTGTAGGCATTTTACTGCTGTGTAAGTGATGTACATCCTCATATACTACATGCTACAGCAAACCCTCAGTTATATGGATGGGAAATCCTGATCCTACAGGTCACTGTCAGTCACTGGAGATGATAAATAGAGACCATGATGAGCAACAACGGCCGATGAACGATGTCTGGATGTTCAGAACCCAGGTGTTCCCTCTGGGTACCCACGGACAGTCTTTCTCCCTAATTGTCAGCGAGCAGCAAGGGCAGATGCTGGTCCATGGCTGGAGGGAAAAGGGATCGAGGAACAGCCCCACAGTGCCTGAGCAGGGAGAGCAGGTCTGGAGTGGTAAACAAGGCCATCCAAAAGTCCAGTCATCATCTAGCAAGTCCACAGTGATGAGGCAGGTCTGAG
>NW_010574891.1:0-1296 GCF_000687285.1 Phaethon lepturus
GCGCGCGCATCGAGCGCCGGGGGCTGCTGCGTGGCCGCGTCCTGCAGACCTTAGCACGGGGCCAAGAGCCGTCCTTCCCACCGCGTGAACAGCAACGCGGGCCTCCTCCCAGCACACGGAGGGTTAACAGCTCTAAATCTAAAGTACTCATCTGCAATCTCAATTTGCTCAGAGTCCAGCAGCTGCATTAGTTGAGATAATTCTGTCAGTGAGTGTTGTTTGTACCCAGAACATGCCTGCTAAATTTGTTAAAGAATACCCCAGACTAACGCATCATTACACTCACAAAGTCATCTATCTTTTACTTCAGATTAATTCTTTTTTTTCCCTCTCTCTTCACCTCCTCCATAAATCCTGGTGCACTTAATTAATTTCAGTTCCAGTGTAAGGTCCATAATACAGAATTGTTCAAGCAAACACAAAATTAATTATTCTATTTACGGCCTTCTCATTGAAAGGAGCATTTCATCTTTCATAATTACATTTTGGAACGCCCAATTATGAATTCAGACTTTTGCTGCTTTGCATACCGTGATTGTACGCAAGTGTCTCCATGCCAATGGGAACCAAGATTTGGGTCTTACATTTCCTTCCAATTAGAGTAAATTCAAGTACAGCCCCAGTCTGAAAAACCTTTTCAAGAGGTGGCAGAGGGAGAGGGAGGGAGGTGGGGGGTGCCTAAAGAATCAGGTTTAGAAAAAGATGCCTATGTGAACGCAGGTTAACGTTCCTTCTCCGGCAAGAGAGATGTCTTTATAACGCAGAACGAGGCTTGCTGTAGCTGGTTCAATAACCCTACCAGCTGCTACAGGCTTAATTCTACAAGCAGAAGACTTTATCTAGCTCTTTTTGAGATAACGGAAAAACTCCTTGGCTCCTATGCCATTAAAAAGAGCTTTTGAACTCATGCACAAGTTGATGTATGTTATACCCTTGATTTGTGTTAATTATATCCATTTTTAATGCCTTCGATCACACTTGCTGTTTTCCTCAGAGCTGACTTGTAAGTGAAATCCAAAACTGCAAAGTTTTTCTGCTTGCTGCAAACCTGGGGCAGATTCAAAGGTTTCACATGTTTTTTGAGAAGTCTGGCCCCTGACCACGAAGCAGGGAAGGAAACGCCCGGGCTCCGCAGCTCTGGCTTCTGCCTGAGCACGAGCAGAAGTCCCCCGTCTAACGGGGGTCTGTGCCGGGCGTTTGGTTCCCCTCGAAGCTGCAATGCCGTGGGAAGGAGGAGGGACAGGGCGTGAACCGATGCTTTCTCCAGGGACAGGGCTTGGCTCAGACCGGGACACC
>NW_010574892.1:0-1293 GCF_000687285.1 Phaethon lepturus
CTCTGTTACTCACAAAATGTGCACCCCAAGCGTGTTGAATAGTGAGAGGCTGCAACCTTACCTGGAGGGTAGAAATCACTCCAGTGGCAACCTGGAGCACAGCATTCAGGGTGTCCACAACATCAAAGACAGCCTCCTTGTCCTCCTGCATAAGAACAAGGATGGAAATTGCTCTAAGTCAACCTGATGCAGTCCAACAGCCTGAGCCGCCCAGCCAGCAGACCAGCCATGTCATGCCAGGGGCTCCTGCTACGGCTGGGCTGTCAACTGCAGCAAGCCGTGCCTCAGCCCCTTTCTCACAACCCCGCACACAAGCGGGGCCTGTGCAGGCACATGTAGTGGCAAGCCTGCTCAAGAGCAGAAGACGGCTGTGTCTGCTCAGAAAAATGGAGTGAAAGCTAACATCTGTTTTACCTGCAGATCCTTGTTGTAGGTGCTTGGAAGTCCTTTGAGAACCATGAGAATAGCAGCCAACTGCAGAGAGAAACAGGTGAGGCAGTTAGTTCTAGGAAGGGAGGCCCATTGCCCCAGCAGAGGCTCAGAGCTCATGCCTCATCAGGGCATATGTCTTTACACAGAGGCAAGAAGGAGGAGGATTCTTCAGCCCCGGTATGAGCAGTTTCCCCATCCCGCTTCTTTCTTTATCAGGCTCACCCGTCCAAACACTCGTCCAGCTTTGCTGCGGATCAGTTCCAGGCTATCAGGATTCTTCTTCTGAGGCATCAGGCTGCTACCAGTGCTGCAAGAAGAGTGCTTGGAGTGTAACGGTGAGCAAGACCCCAGTCCCTAGAGACACAGGCTAAGGCAGGTCATGCAGCCTACTGGCCCAGCCCTCCAAAAGAGACACATGGGTTCCCCTTCCCCAGAGACCTGTTTAGGCTGCAGGAAAGCAGTGAACTATCAGAGTTTCTCATGGTTCCCAATGCAGAGCTTTTGTTTTTGCAGTCTTGTCTGGAGCTACCAGGCAGTCCCACCTCTCAAAGAGGAAGCAAAAAGGAGGCTTCCCCACAACCCTCTCCAGACCTGGCATCAAGAGGCCAGACTAGGTGTTGCTGTGAGCTCCGAGGGAAGGCTGTGGCTGTGCCACCCTGAGTGACAGGAAGTCCGTGAGGATTGCAAACCAGGCTGGCGAAGGAAGGGCTCTGGCAGGCATTCCCAGCAGAGGAGGAAGTTCCCTCTGCCAGCAGTTGCTAGGGAGGAGTGTCTGCTGAATGCAGACTTGGCTTAGTTACCAGAATCAGACATAAGTGGTCACTACTGAGGAATGTTCACCCTAAGGCTGCCTTTCTGCCA
>NW_010574893.1:0-1298 GCF_000687285.1 Phaethon lepturus
AAACCCTTCCCCAGCCAATGGGCAATGTATTTTACTGTAGGCCTAAATGGGGACAGTTATCAGAAGCACTTTTTGTTATCATAAGCAATATCTTTCAGCTAAAATAATATCAAAGATCCACAAGCTGCTTAGCTATGTCTATAAAAATTACAACAAAAAAGAAAGTAAAAGAGTGTCCATAAATATTATTGTTAATGGTAATCTTCTGATTTTTCATTGGTTAATGAGTGAAAAAAATATTGCAGGTGGCTAATCTTTACTGATATGTGAGGTCATTTTCCATTGCAGGTCTTAATCCATGTTTTAAAAAAATCTCCGAGTGTTTTTTGGCGGGCGGATACATAATGGTAAGTTCCAGGACACCTATTCATTCCTTAATGTAATAGGTATGTGCTTTTGGAATTTTTTTTTAATTTGGCATTTTCTTCACTAAGCCACTATTACGTTCTAATCTCCATAATATTATCCCTTCTATAGCTAAAAGATAAATACATTTAAAATTTATCTGAAAATATGGGTTGGGCTAATTATAATTTTTATTTTTATATTACATTTTTGTCTATCAGTATAAACACATATTTACTGCTAATAAATTTATGCCTATATAGAGATACTTAAAATTGACAAATATATATTATTATTTATATCTATGTTTTTAAAGTATTAGTTTAAGCATTTAAGAAATTTAAAATTACTCTGTTCTTTGTAAATTTAATATAAACAACATGAAGAACCATAAAATCAATAAAAGAGCTAAGAACAATTAAAAGCCTGTACTTATATTACATATCTCAAAGAAACATGCATAGCTAAGTAGACAGAAATCTTCCTCTTCTTTCATCTTCTTCTATTAAAAAAACCCACCATACCTCTACCTGTTTAAACAGAAGGCTATGACCACACAGTTATATAGGAGATTATCTGCGTGGAACAGAAGACAGAAAGGTATGAACCCTAACTATCAAATTACATCTAAATTTGATATTGGGAATGTGGCTTTAGATGTCAGCACTGTATCTTGTAATTAAGATCAATGGCACATCTTCCTTAGCAGCATGTAGTTCTTGTCTCTAAGAAACAATATCCCTTATCCTCAAAGCTAAAAGCATAAATAAATATACATATATACATAAATATAAATATAAGGCTTCAGCATGTACCTGGACTTCTGTGATCCTTTGCAGCTCAATGTGTATTTTGTAGTAATTCTATACGGCAATTTGTTGGAATTTAATGTGCTCTGATTTAGCCTACAGATTGCATTCTGCAGTAGAAAAATTACTGTTGAAGACCTCAAT
>NW_010574894.1:0-1298 GCF_000687285.1 Phaethon lepturus
AGGAGGGGTTGACCCCCGGCAGCGGTTCTTGCCGCTAATGCGCTGTGGAGGTTCCCTTCCATGCCCTTAGGTGAAAGGAACAGCCGCAGGAAAGGCAAAGGTCAACAGTCTCCCCCGGGCAAGCTCCTTACATGGGAAAGGTTTAACTTTGCTGGTTACGGGACTTTGTGGACGATTTCAGAGTGTTCAAAACTATGTGGGAAGTTTGGCCTCTAGCCTGAATTTTTCTAGGAACAGTAACTTGAATTTGCCTTCTTCACTGTAGGAAAGAAGGGAAAACTCAATAGTTGTCAAATGGAAAAGACCAAGACCGTTAAGGAAGAAATTTTCAGGTTTTTTCAAGCTTCAGATCACAACAAATAATAAAAATCCAAAAGCATGCTGAGAATTACCCTTTAGGTACAAACTTTAATGGCATCTTAATTTGACTTTGTGTAAACTAGAGTAGTCTCAAAAAATGATTCTGAAGATCATTTCTCTGTTTCCTTTGGTGCAATTCATTGCGCATTTGCTTCAAAAGTAATTAATTACGGTACAACATGGAATGACTGGCAGAACGAGTGGTGCCTGTCATCACTACAACCCCTTTCTACCACATTACAGTCCCTGGTATATCATGTGCATGGCTGTTCGGAAGACAGGAGACGGTACAGCTCTAAACCTTTTACCCCGCTCTTCACGTCTCTCCAACGCAGGAGCATTGCAGTATTTTAACTTGAATGCTTGATGCAAATTCCTGCAGGCAAGGAAAGAAAAGTGACCTCCCTGTTTCCCCGCCCCGCATTGCTGCAGAACGTGACAGTTTTTAAGCCAAAACACGTGTCTGCCAGACTGCGGGGAAACCTCGGAGCTTCCTAGGGAGCCTTTTGGGAGCACAGGGTGGCTGCTCTGGCCCTGACGCCCCCCCAGCCAAGCAACGCCTTGCCTGGCCGCGGCTCGGCGCCTGTGCCCACTGTGGCCCAGGGGAGAAGCAGAAGCTGAGGCAGGGGAGGGTGGTGCCGGGGGATGGGGCCCACTCACAGAAGTGCTCACCTTTGGCTTCAGCACACGGGGAGCAACGGGGGAGCCCCTGGGAAGATGTGGGCACACGTGCCCTGCTAGTCCACTCCGGCCGGAACGGGCTCCAAGGCACCACTGAGCCTTTGCCCCTGCGCACTGGCTCTTCCCGGGGGCAAAGGTGACCTGTGGGGCAGCCCGGGGCTCTGCGCCCGCACCCCGGCCCCCCCGGGATTTCTGCCCCAGTGCAGCCAGGCTGGCAAAGGGCTGACCAACACGCGTAGCCCAGCTCTGCCGCACTT
>NW_010574895.1:0-1282 GCF_000687285.1 Phaethon lepturus
TCTTATTACTTGTGTAAGATCCTAGTAATTGTAGCAAGTACTTTTTTGTTTTACCACTCAGATTGTATTAGGAGAAAAGGTAATTTCCATGTTTTCATACATTCTGGAGACAGAAATGTTTGAACAGGTTTTATAACACATTTTCTGTCTCACAGCATTCAGAGGGGATGAAGCTCCAGCTCTAGCTAGCATGTTTGCCCATAGGCATTCATTTTTCTTCCTGTCTTGAAGCTTGTCCTCTGCTGTCTTGATTTGTTGATGATGTGCTGCCAAAGTGAAAGCTAAGACAGTGTTTTCACAGAAAAGAACAATCCTTAAAGGCATCTGTCTAAAAGCATTCTTAAATTTCCAAAATGGAGGGCGAGCTTTGAGCTCATGAAGTTTGTACAGTTTGTAATTTTTTTGAATTCGTTCTTCCATTCCTAAGGTTTTCTGCAAAAGACTGACTTTGACATCTGATTGCTTTCCACATTCTTACTAATAACAGCTGTCTCCAGAATGATTGGTTCTTCTATTTAGAACAAGAAAAGTTAAGAGATATTAATCATAGTGAATGTAGTTTACCTGAATATTTGAGAACAAAAACATCATTTATAATAATGGAGAACCATTTAATTAAAGATCTACTGTGCTAATTATGCAACACATCTTCAGAGATAGGTAAATTAACTGTTTAATCTGCTGATGAAATATTTGCTGTACAAGAAATGGGAAAAGTGAATGCTGCTTACTTAATTTGATTTGTCAAAAACGCCCTGTTACAAAACCAGACAAGCCCAAACATCTGAAAACAAAACATTAAGGGAAGACCACTGCGTGAAACTCAAGCTAAGGCACGCTGGTGGTGTGGATATGTTGTGCAAAGTCTTTCGGACCACAAATGCAATGCAACTGAATAAGAGGAATATAAAGACTAGAAAAGGGAGTATAATGTGAAGTAGGTCCTTTAAATAGTCCTAATCTTTGTAAATGGAGAATAAAACAAAACCAAAGGTATATCAAATTGCATTACAGCACTGAATAGCACTGTAAATTGCTACTATGGAACAAAGAAGGGAATAGGAAAAGTACGGGTTCTTTTTTGAAACCCAATTATTGCACAGTATTCTATACATTTTTTTAATTTTCATGATTAGTAGGAAGACAACAACAGTGGTTTAAGACATGTCGTAGCTACATGAATGTTACCTAACTAAAGATCATACTAATCATCATCATGAGCAATCCAGGCCATACGCAATCCAGGACGTTCCTGCAGTTCATTGATGATGACTTCCTCCTC
>NW_010574896.1:0-1298 GCF_000687285.1 Phaethon lepturus
AAAAAAAAAATATCAAGCAAACTCTGTTTCCAAAAGTAGTAAATATTACATCTAGAGAATCACACAAGATGTAGGCCAACAGATCACTTCTGGACACCACCATGCCCAGCAACCCCATTATTCATGGCCAAATGTTCTTGTAATGATAACCTACCAGCCACAACTTAGTGCTCTTCCCTACCAAGTTCAATTTTCTCTTCCTTGGGCCAAGAACTGCTGAACTAATTTTTTCCTGTGAACCCCTGCAAATGTAGCAGTAGCCCCCCAAGCTTCTCCAAGCTTGTGTCTCAGCCAAAAAGGGCACATGGGTCTGGAGATCAAACAATGCTAAATAAAAAGCATAAGACAAAGGAAAGAACAGAGCAAAATAAGGGGCTGTTTAAAGACCTAGCATGTCTTATCAATATTTGGCATAGTACCACAGACCAGTTCTAACAGGACCTCTGAACATTACTACCTAAAGAACATTCCTAACTAAAGAACTGCACTGAACAGGAAAAGGTAAGTAAATAACACACTGCTAAGGCAATGTAGAAGCGATCTATACTGCTAAGAGAAAACCTGAACACCCTCCACCCCCCCCCAGATACATGGCAAGGCCTCAGGTGGTTATTTGCTTTCAAAGTAGAACATTTACCTGTCACTGCATCGTCCTGGTATAGATTTGTTTTCAGCAAATCGTACACATCTTGACGTGCCGTCCCCATGGCAGCCAGACCCAAACCCAGGCTGCCACCATGTCGGACAATCTAGAGAAGCATACACAAGTTTAGTCGTCATAAAACAAGGAACAACATAGCTCCAGCTGAAGTAGACATATTTCCATCAATATAAAGCTGCAAACTTTTAGCCCCTAAACCACCCAAAGGATCTTTTGACCTGTTAGAAATACCACTTCCACCATCTCAAGCAGTAATTCTGATGAAAGAGGCAGAAAACAGAATAAAAATGGCAGTTCAAAAGCCCATAAAGAATGAGTATAAGAAGCCTTCCACATACCACAAGAGACTTTCCAGTATCTTTAAGGTTTCTTTCCCCTGAGTGATTTATGTAAAACCATAAATTTGTGCCATGTGTAAAAACTGCTGCCTAGTAGTAGCCTTTGCATGGAAAGGTAAATCAGTACCCACTTAAACAGTCTACATCCTCTTTTGTCCCAACAAGGGATATAGGAAAAGCAGTATATTTGCAATAAGACAAGTGGGATCCATTCACAGAATGTTTAAAGAGGTAGTCTGAAACTACCCAAAGGAAGAAGGGAACATGCTGGGAAAATACAAGTCTATCTACAAACAGTA
>NW_010574897.1:0-1297 GCF_000687285.1 Phaethon lepturus
GGCACCGGGGGCTGGTGCCCCCAGCAGCACCCTGCCCGCGCTGGGGTGGCCCGCTGCTCGCAGCGCCCGCGCACCGCCTCCTGCAGCTCTCTGCACTGGCCTTCTGTCACAAAATAAACCTCGCGTTTGCACGTTCAGCTGCAGTTACAGCAAGGGGGACCTGACACTGTAATGCTTAACGCCGGTCGTCTGTGTCCCGTCTGGTACCTGCGCTCTTTATGGAAGAGGTGAAAGCGTCCGGCTCAACTTCTGCGCGGCAGCAATAGCGACCTGCGGTAAGCCTGGCTGGCCCCGTGCCACTGTTGGCTCAGGAAGAGGAGGTAAAGGTAAAAATCAGCCCCCCCTGCGTTTTTACAGCAAGTGTTGTTTTGGTTTCTTCCCTAAATTTCCTCCTGCTGCGTACTGGCATGCAGCAACTGTGTTTTCTAATTAATGCTTGACGTATTTCATTTTTTTTTTAATCTAATTGATAGTTTTGATAACTCTGGAAGCTTACAGAAATTCTTACTTAGTTTAAAACCATGTCCTTTCAGAGCAGGGCAATGTGACTTCTGCTGTGCGTAAGGTGCCTTCGAATTCTGCGTGTTTCCAGTTGCGGAATTCCTAAGTGTCTGGGTGACTGTAGTAAATGCAAGTGGTTTTGTTCATGCTGTAGTCAGTTTCCAAAAATAGTTCTGCTGCTTTGTGCGGTACCATGTCAGAAAAATAGCAATGCAAATAATTTTTTACGATGTTACGATGCCATCGCCTGTAATACAAAAACAAACAACAAAAGAAAGAGCATTCAATAGTATTTTGTAATACCCAGACCAAACCCACGATCCAACAGAAGGACAGGAGCTTCTTGTTTCACTATGAAGCCTTTAATATCTTTTCCTCAGAAGTAATTCCTGTAGCGCGTACTCATAAGCTATGGGTTCCATAGGTCATCACGGCTGGTCCCTCAGCTACCTAAAGGTAATTAATCACCATCTGAAACACGAAGTCTGTCCTGTCAGCACTGCGAAGTGCAGTCGCCGTGTGAAGTTTCTGCAGACGCTGAGCGGTGCTGTTGGCGTTCCCCGCCTTTCGCCGTCCGTGATTTCTTTACATCCGATCTGCTTACGGTGCCTGTCGCAGGGGCTTCCTCAGCTGGTTAGACTTCGCAGCCAGGACGATGGAAGTGCGATGAATCGCATTGTGTCGTATAATATAAACCGGTGTACACCGGGGTTTGCGTTTTCCCTCTCCCTGCTAAGTGTAAATTTTGTTGTCCGTTGAGCGTGTCTACCCTCAGTCCGCGCGACGGGCCGGCTTT
>NW_010574898.1:0-1305 GCF_000687285.1 Phaethon lepturus
CCCCCCGCCTCAGCGGACGTGTGGGGCAGGCGTCAAAAGCAAAAACAAAACAAAAAAAAAGAAAAAAATGCTTCTGGCAGCAGCTCGGGGTCTGTGTTTTAAACTCCGTTTTGCTTTGGCAGAGGGATCCCACGGGCCTGCAAGGGATGGGTGGTGATGTATGCTCCCGCAGGAGGGGGTGCTCCGAGGACCGTTCTGCTCTCTTCTGTGACATATTTGCGTTACTGAGCACCCCATGAACAGCGTGAGAAGAAAAAAAAATCTGTGCCTTAAACAACGTAGCAGCCCTCTGCGCCACAGTCCACAGGGCACCATGGGCAAATCTTGACTCCACTCCAGGGCCGCAAGCTGGGATTAATGGTGTTTCCTCCCCTCTTGTGGGGCTGCGAGCACCCTGGGCAGCAAATGGCCCCGAAGGGAGACTTGGTGTGTGGGGAAGAGAAGAGAGAGGGAACAAACCATTCCTGGCTTCTAACCTTCATCATATAGTTCCCCCATCTCCCCAGTGTGGCGTACATGGAGGCGTTCCCAGGGACACTCTATTTTGTGACAAACCACGTATTTAAAAAGCAAACATCAAGTTCTACACAACCATATTTTCATCAAAGGTAGAGTAGCATCACAACAAACACAAAAATATCCAAGAAGTCACGGAAGAAAGAATTGGCTTTGCTGTCCACACACAGCAGCAGCATTTACAGCTTTTGTGACTGGAGAATGTGGCAAGCACAGCCCTGCAAACACAGCCTCCCCCCTCCCTCATCCCCCCCTACAGAATAAAGATTATATTGTAAGGAATGAAGTCAGCAAATGTGCTCCAGAGAGCTTGGCGTTGCCTCCTCTTGTATGTCCTCTCAGCTCATTCGATGCCTTGTCTTACTGGAGAAGTTGTTGTTTTATTTCCTCTATCACATTGGCTCTTGAGTGCATTTTTCCTATTGGCCCAGCCAAAGCCACCTGTTTTATTAATCCTTTATCCAAGTGGAAAGACTCCATTTTCTACATTCGATTTTTAAATATATTTGATTGGAAGGAGAAAATTGTGTATTATCTCAACTAAAATGAGGCTGCTCTGTCAGTAAGAGACAAAGAACAGAGCAGGTGACTATTTTTCAGCAGCCTAGTGGCTCCTCAGAGCAGATTTCCCTCACAGCAACAGGCGGGAACTTTTTGATTGAGAAATACTGGGAATCCTGCGAACTACACCAGAGGAGTCTGAATCCCAAAACCTCAAGTAAACACGAAACAAAAGAGTATTCGAGCAGGCTTCAAAGCAGCAGCGCTTCCAGAGCCGCCCGGAGCCCG
>NW_010574899.1:0-1306 GCF_000687285.1 Phaethon lepturus
CGGGCTGCAGTTCCCGGCGCGCGCCGGTAGGTAGCAGCGCTGCGCAGAGGCGACGCCGGAAAGCTGCCAGTCAGTGATTGCAATTTATTATTCATTTCTGTTATAGGTGGGGTGTGCAGACAGTTACAGTAATAATTACCAAGACTAGAGCGTTTCCTAGGCAACGGTTTTCTTTCTTTTTTTTTTTTTCCTTCCCCCTCCATTCATGCTGTTGCGGAGAGTATGCCTGTAAAGCATGACATTGCTGTATTCGGAGGTTTGTTGCCCTCCTGCTGCTCCAGGTTTGAGGTTAGTTACAGCATCATAAGGTGCTCTCAAGCATAAAAAGCTCAGGCTGGGATTAAAGCGCGCAGGGAACGCTATCGCTAAGTCTTTCCTTCCACCGCTTCACTTTTAAGTAACAAGGTTATAAAAATGCAAATGCCGTCTTGGGGTTGTTAATAACTAATATTGGGGAGAATTCCTGCAAGTTGTAAAACACTTCTTTTGTAAACAAAACGAAACCCAGGTGAGGTGGCTCCTTGTATTTTTACGACGGTCTCGCGAAAATAAGCGTCGCAAGAAAGGGACTTGCAGCTTGATCCAGCCTTCCAGCGCTCAGCGTCATAAATCAATGGGAGCTGCTCCATGCGGCTAATGATAAGGTGGTATTTGTTGTTTATCCCGCTTTATGGTAATGGCTGGTGAGGAGGAGGGTGCCGTGTCCTTCCTGGAGGAGCAGGAGTAATCCTTGATGTGGTAACGGAGTAACAGAAACCACATCTATTATCAGAGATCTATAAATGAGTCATATCATCCTACATTTTTAGGCTTACTAGAGCGCTCGTTTTCAGAAACTTACATCAAGGGTTGTGCAAGGATGAAAAGTCGTATTTTTCCATCCCGTCTGTACGAGGCAGAGGGAATTCACGATGCAATCTCGCACCGAGATGGGGAATTTTTACCCGTTAAGATTTTGAAAGATGCCAAAGCGTGATTACACCTGGAGAGATTGTAACCCGCCGGCGGTGCGCTCATCTCGGAAGGGTGGGCTGCGGGTACTCGGGGCACCCGGCCCCTGGAGTGCTCTGGCGTCCCGGCTTGTCGGTACAGTTTGATCCCTTTGAAAGGTTAATGGTGGTGCTGAAACAAAAAATAGAAGCAACACCCCCCCCAAACAAACAAACCAACCAACCAACAAAGCAACCAACAAAGCAACCCCGATGTGTCATGGCCCGCTCCTCAGCTGCCCGGAGCCTGCAGCCAGCTCGGAAGAATTCCCCGGCAAGTGGTGCCGCGCTCCGGTGTCACACCTGTGGAGACTAAC
>NW_010574900.1:0-1296 GCF_000687285.1 Phaethon lepturus
ACACACACGCTCTTTTCAGTCACCAAAATGCACCACCATCTTTGACAAACCTAAAATCCTTCCTGTTTTTCCAGTGTCCAGAAGTATCTTCTCATTTCAATTTAATCGCTGCCACTACACTAAAGACCAGCTTGAACAGGCAGTTAACTGCAGGCAAAGGATTTATTCCCAAGTAATAATGCTACACCCTCCTCAGATTTAAAAACCTGGCTTTTAAATAAGACATCCTCATCAGGTAGTAAAAACCAAAGTGTCCCAGCAACGATTCCATTGCACTCATGAATCAAGTTAACAAGTAAGACTACATAAATGTCTAAGGCCAACATGAGCCAACATGTATCCACCCTGCAAATCCTTGAAATTTCTTTGTTAAAGTACAACATATATATTACCTTTCATCACAATAGGAAAATTTCATATCAAGACTGTGACGACTGAGGAACGTTTTACTGTCCAAGGGGACCTCAATGTTTGATGGATGAGGAATAGGTTCACAGATCAACACCAGACACGTCATGGGAGGTTTTTTGTAGCCACAGTGAGTTTGATTACTGCATGTGTCGTATACACGAATGTGTCCAGTGCAGTGCAGCACCTATGGGAAAGTTTTATTTTAAAGAGACCAGATTCTTGTCCATCAGATAACACAACTGTATTTCCATTAGGACACCCAGAGTGAAGTCCTTCCCCTCCCCACCCCTCGATGTGATAGCACCAACAGAGAGGCAGCAGTGCTTTCAGATGGATGGCTAAAGGAAAGCAGCAGTTCTCACACTATGCAGACTGCGATGAGTACACAGGCTGCCAACTCTTTCCTCTCGGCTCAGCACTGGCTGAAGCAACGCTAGACACTTCTGTGAACTGTTCCTCTTTGAAAGTCACATTAATGACAACATTGATAAGCAACTGCCTCAGCAGAAGGTATCTTACTATTTCAATTTAGAAGTTATGGTAATAGTAGCAACCTCCATTTTAGATCTTCTGCAGAAGTGATGTTAGAGATCAAATACAGTCTTCAAAAGACAAGAAGTTCTGCATTTTGTGGGGTTTTTTTTAACCATTCTGAAATAGAAATTGTTCACAGACAGCAGCAAAGCAGAAAGAAGTTTTTTGATCCAGGATAACTAAATTTAAGTTATAAAAGAGAATTGTGAGCCATAACACCACTCATTACAGTAAAAGGTTACTTTTTGTCCAGAGGAGAAAATGCATTCACTGCAGAAAGTTATCAGGCTGGGCTCTTTTTGTTCCAACTGTTACAAATAGGATAGCCAGCAGCTTCAGAATGAATGAATG
>NW_010574901.1:0-1292 GCF_000687285.1 Phaethon lepturus
TTGTATTTAGTAGGCTCCAGTACATGTAGGCCTTCACAGCTGGTCAAGAGAGCACAGCAGTGTTCAGTTTGTGTTCTATGGGTAGTGCTGCAAAGTAGTTAGAATTAAATGTGAGAGTCAGTAAGGTTCCAGGCAAAGAAAAAAATATGGTACGTACCATCAAATATTTCTGAACAGAGAATACTGCATGGTGAGTCAGAGGCTTCAATGCTATGTTCCATGTGTTGGGTGACTCTCGTTCCAGGGAGCTCTGGACTGTTGAAAGATTAGCTAATAAAAGGTGCTTCAGTTAAGGTGACTCCAACATTATTCACGTTTAAAAATAAATAAATGAGTACAAATAGCAGGGGCATTAAGCAAGATGGCGCGCATATTCTGCTATACATTGCAAGAACTTGTTAGCATGAAAAGCAGTGTTTTGAGACCTAGACAGGCTAAATGTAACTTCATGGTGAGCCAACAGAAATGAAAAGTTTTTGATAGATACTATCTTTTACTTGTGGTTAAGTCTTTTTCACAGCATCATTGCTTATATTTTGCCTGTACATAATGGCTCAGGGTCCTGTTGTACCAAGTATTATAAAAACAGGTAAGAAAAGTCAAGAACTTCAGACTCGTGTTTCTAGGCTACCTTTTCATGGTCCTGACACCCCCAGCCTTGTGGTGAGTTTTCTACTGATAGTAACTGAAATCTTTTTGAAGGGAAGAAGTCTGTTGGGGGGAAGCTAGTAGGAAGTTACTGCCTTTGGTTGGATGGGGTTAAGTTGTGTGGACCTGTTTCGATCACACATTTAATGCTTCTTTGTGTGTGTGTGTTAGATGATCAGGTAGTTCAGTGTGGAAGACTGAACCAGGGTTATTGCACCATTTTGAGCAAATACTTCCAGACTTTCAAAAAGAACTATAAAGGGTTCCGACTCTTCAATCCAAAATCCATCAAATCTGTTTAATAAAAAAATATGGTAGCTAGACAGTACTTTTGTGCAATTTTACACCTTCTGTCTCAAATTAAAATATTTGGAGCTGTGGTGTCTGTTCTTAAATCCCCACCCCCACCAGTAATTTTGCTCATATGTTATCCATAAATCTTGTCTGTTTTAAGTGTTCCAACTAATAGTTAGGCAAAACGTTTAGCATAATGATATGATTAGCAGAGTCCATTTTTTTGGCAGCCTGGATGCTATTTTTCTTAAGCAAGCGTTGCAGTTTATCCTGATTAGAGATGTGAAGGAGTTATTCCTCTTCTTGGAGGCTTTTTGGGTTTGGTTTTTTTTTGTTTTGTTTTTTTGTTT
>NW_010574902.1:0-1293 GCF_000687285.1 Phaethon lepturus
TGTTATGTTATGTTATGTTATGTTATGTTAGGGGGTGGTGGAGTTAGGGCATTAAAGATGCAGAGAAGTTTCATCTAACGTTTTATGTGATGTACAGTGGCTTAGATCAGGACCATCTAAGGACTTGGACAGAAGTAACTTACCTAAATATGCTTCGGTTGGTTCTTCCTGTGCAGGTGATTAAAGCAAAATAATCAGGCCCTGTCCTTCCATGACTGAGTGTCTTTATCCCTTATCCAGCATAGCAGTTTGACTATCCCTACTGAATATCCTTCTGAAGTTAGAGGAGCTTTATACTGCTAGAGGTGACCATGTGGCCGAATGCAGTTCTTGCGTACTGCCACCAGAGTCCTAGGATCATGGAAGGTCTCATGCTTAAAAGCAATATCCTTGCTTTAGCTGTTGTAGAGGCAGCTGTGCCCTAAGGGTGAATCACTCTTTTGAAAGGCCAGGCAATGTTTATTCAATGATTTCCTCAGGAGTTACCTGGGAGCATCCCTTTAATCTGGATCAGTGGCTTCAGAGGAGCCCTGTTAGTAGATGCTGCCTGGGAACGTGCCCTGCAGGCTGAAATGGATGCTGCTTCTTGGGAAAACTGCCAGATTCTTTTAAATATTTAGAGCAGAAATAATAAAAGTCTTTGGAATGTCTCATGTATTCTAAATATCATTAAATAATTTGAGTTGCAAAACTGGAAGAGGAGAACAAGAGGGCTTTTATGTTCAGCTGGATAATTTGCTGAAAACGTCATGATGTTTAAGAGGGAAAGTCCTATATGAAATGTTCAGTCAGCTTATGTACAAGCCTGTTGCTTAGCAACTACACAAGTAAACTTTCACTTCTGACTACATATTCCAGATCTCATTAGATTCAACAAATAAAATTAATTTTGTCTTCAAAATCCAGATCAAAACCTTGCAGTGTAGGAAATGTAGTCTTCCTGTCATGTTATATGTGTAAACCTACATATTAGGAGCAACAGGTATAGCAGAAATGAATTTGTAATCTTCCTACAAACTGCTAGGATAATGGCAGTTCACGTCAATAAGTAATAGCTAACTGTGTTTTTCTGAACATCTTAAGGTCAAAAAAGAGTTCATGTACTCCTTAACTGTTGATCATTTACTCAGTTGATTTCAAGTGCACTCCTTTGGTTGGTGTTGGACCAGACCGTTAACAGGAGCTGCTAACTGCATGTAAAGGTTTAGGCACAAAGATAGTTTGGAAAAGTTTGTGTATCTTGCATTGTATGATTTTGAGGTCCTCTTTTCATAGCCTTAGACGATCTCCCTT
>NW_010574903.1:0-1308 GCF_000687285.1 Phaethon lepturus
CCCTCACGTGTCCCGTGTCCCCTCACACACCTCCATGTCCCTTCGTGTCCCCTTGGGTACCTCATGTCCCCCCATGACCTCACATGTCCCCTGTCCCTACCCAAGATCTCTGTTCCTCTTGGGAGCCCCCATGTCACCTTGCGGGTCCCCTTGTGTCCCCAGAGGATCGGGGACCCCCGTGGATGGGATCGCTATGGACCAGATCTCCACGCTGCTGGTGTCTGTAGAGTAGATCCCCACAGACAGGATCCCCGAGGACGGGCTCCCCGTGGTTTGAAGCCTTGCGGAATTGACCTCCATGGCCCCAGGTCACCGTGTCCTATCCCTTCGTGGGTGGCATCTCCATGGACGGGATCCCAGTGGATGAGATCTCTGCCCACCCCACCTCTCTGCCGGGATCACCACGGCCCAGGTGCTCTGTAGAAGGGATCCCCATGGACGGGATATCCACAGATGATCTCTGCAGCTGACCACTCCACGGACAGGATCCCCATAGCTGAGATCTCCAGGGACCAGATCTCCAGGGATGGCACCTTAGTGGACCAGACATCCATGGGCTGGGATCCCGGTGGACAGGATGCTGGTAGATGGGATCTTTGTGGACCAGATCTCCATGGGAGAAGGTCACCATGAAGAGGAGACTGACTGGTGGATTAGATCTCCATGGACCAGATGTCCGTGGGATGGGATCTCCACTAGATGACATCCTGGTAGGTGAGACCTCCATGGGCCAGGCCTCCACAGATGCCACAACCTCTTCGCTGAGGATCTCCACAGACCAGATCTCCGTGGATCTGCTGGGACAGTTGCCCTTCCAGGAGCTCTGGCTTCACCTCCAGCTTTAGGACCAAACTCAGCCCCGGGCTTCCTCTATGCCACCAGCAGAGAGCGAGATCAGCATCTCCAAACCGTGATTCATCCCAACCCGGCCTTTCCTTTTGTCAGGACTCAGCTCCTGGGCTTCTCCGCCCTTAATTGCTCGTCAGGCTGTTAATTGCCTTGAGCTGCTCCCAGCCGCATCTCCTCTCCCGGCCCTGCCGAAGGGGCTGTTGAAGAGGCACGGAGGTGCCTTCACACCACCCCTGGAGCTCCCGCACCCACGTTGCAGCTCTGGTCCCACCAGCGTCGAGGAAGGCCAGGCTGGGGCGGCTTGAGAGGACCCATCGGTGCCTCAGATCCGTTCGGGACCTTCTTGCAGCAGGACGTGCCGGCGCTTGAGCACGGCTCTCCCAGGGGAGGACGATCATCGGTGGAGATGGCTTGAACCTCCCAGAAAGAGAAACTGGGGGGGAGTGGGGGCTGGCGACC
>NW_010574904.1:0-1310 GCF_000687285.1 Phaethon lepturus
GTGCAGAGCAGGGGGAGGTGGGGGGCAGAGGAGGTGCCGCCTTCTCCTCCGTTCCTAGACACAACCTGCTCTCATTATCCTGAGCCACCACAGGCGCTAACGCACACAAATATATTCTAATTTATTAGAGCTGGCAAAGATCTCTTTGCAGAGAGCGAATGTTTTATTTTTGAGGCTCAGTGGTTCAAGTGTTTGAAAGGGCAGCATTCTCTGTGCCTCCAATGTGGGGCTAATGATAATCTAAATTAGTTATTGGAAATAATTACTGAGGCTTTATTGTGCCAAGCATAGCAGAGCCCTGGAGAGCAGTCGCGCTCAGACACGGCCATGCAGCTAAAAGCTTTGATGCTTCATTAATATTCAAGGGGAGTCTTTGGCTGTTTTCCCTCCTCCCCTCGTGAGCTGCCGCAGCTCTCTGAATGAACCCGAGGCCTCCGGTGACACCGGCGAGGGGCCTGCCGATTGAAATTAGCAGTGGTACAATATCAAAGTTCACTGCACTCCTAATCTCAAATGGAAAAGGTGGGGTGTGGAAGATGCTATCGCTCCGCGCGGCAGTGAGGATTCGGTGCTGAGACGGCTTCTTCTGGCTCCAGGCGCCTGGTTCCGGGCTGCGATAATGCTGGAGAGGTAGCATCTCCAAGGTTGTCCTACACAGCTGGGTTTTATGATATAATGGACCAAACTGGCTGCATAATTAATCAGCCTATATTTTTCCCCTAGTAAATCTTCCTGTGATGGGCAAACAGAAGCCCTGGAGCTGTGTTTGCCTGCCAGATCCGTGGTAGTGCATGTGTGTCTTTTTCTTTTTCTTCTCCCCATCTCTATTTTGGAATAAATGCTGTGATTTGAAAGTGACTCCAGTGCTGTTCATGAGGATGTAGGGATCTCAGGGCTGCTATTATTTTTTGCACACGAAGCAGCTGCAGCCTCCCTTCCAAAAACCTTTGGGCTCCGAGCAGGACGGCAGGATGTATTTTTGGATGCGGACTTGGCCTGGCAGGGCTCCAGGGAGAATTTCCTCTCCTTGCTCGGGATTCTGCGCTAATCAACAATTCAGTCCCGGTGCCCGCGGGCAGGGCTCGGAGCAGAGGTACCGTCCATCTCAGAGATGATAACCATGCTCAGCACATCTCTGCAGAGCCCTGCGGGCTCGACCCGCCACCGTCAGAAGCAGTGGCAGGATTCCTCCCGTTTAGCGAGGGCTGGATGTAAAGAGCAAATCCTTCAGGTTTGCAAGATGGGGGACAGCCGCTGTGCCTGTTTTCCAGGCACGCAGCACAGTAAACTGGGACAACCCAGGAATTTCA
>NW_010574905.1:0-1294 GCF_000687285.1 Phaethon lepturus
GGAGGAGGAGGAGGAGGAGGCAGAGAGAGGCACCACAACAGCACTGGGGGTGGTGAAGGGCAGAGGGAGGAGGAGGAGCAGGAGCAGGAGGAGGCTTTCTGCAGGAAGCAAGAAAGCCATCGGCCAGCCACCTGCTGCAGTTGTTGACCTGGAGCAAGGGTGGAGCTAAGATGGCAAAAGACCTCTTCTTGCAGCCTCACTTGTCTCCAACAACTGAGAAGCTCCAGCGTTCTGGTAAGGCCTTCAGACCCAATTTCAGCAGTGTTGTCGGGTCTAGGACATCTCTGAAAACAGGCATGGAAACCCTGAGGGCTGTGCAGGTGGCTGCTCAGGCCTGGTGACTGCAAGGAGCGACCTGCTTGACCACCCGTAAGGGCTGAGGGGCTGATTAGGCAGCCAGGGCTCCTGGTTCTCTTCCTGATGTGGCTCTTGCCTTCCTGGGGCACCCCAGGCAGAAAGGGGTCCTGTCCCCAAAGGGCTGCTCCTTGCCTGCTGCTGGGCACTGCCCACCCTAGGCTCATGTCTGAGTGGAAGAACTGAAGGTGCCTGTGGGCCGTGCGGAGTCAGTGTGCTCAGAGAGGCGACACAGGGAAACGGGCCCCTGCTGGGGAGACACCAGGGCCTGCCCTGAGCCTCTGAGACTTCCACGGAGCACAGCACCATGCCCTCGCTGGCGTGGCAATCCACTGCCAGCTTCCCGTGTGAGGGGGTCACACTCCGGAGAGCTGCACCTGAAAGGAAAGCAGCCCTCTTGCAGGGAGGCTGAGGAGTCCCTTGGTTCTTGCTGGGTTCTAGAGATCTTGCTTGTGTTAGAAGTGCATCTGTCCTTGGACAGGAGTGGGCTGAACGGTTTTGAGGTTGCTGCCTCAGAGCATGACATGTCTTTCCCTTGTTTTTCCAGAGTTCGCTAAGATTTGGGCCAGCACATCATGTTACCTCAGCCAACAGCTGGCTCTCCACCAGGTGGGACTTGCCTCCGTCTCCTCCCCTCACATCCTGACAAAGGTTGATGAAGTCCTGACAGCCCTTTGCCATGGAGTGCAATTGTTCTTCCCCTCCTTTGAAAGCAGGAACAATGCCCCTGCTTGACACTGCAATGCACAGATGTATGTTGGACCACTTCCTCTGTCCATTCATATGTGCGATAAGGTCCAAGCCTAGTGTCAGAAAAAGGGTTGGGCTTCTTCTGGGGCTTCTGGAGTCCTCACGGTCAGAGTTGCATGACCAAACTTGGAAGCCTGGGACACTTCAGGGTTTATTCCAAGTGTGGGAACACCGTGCCCCGCCCCCCCCC
>NW_010574906.1:0-1308 GCF_000687285.1 Phaethon lepturus
ATGTCATTCTTTCACTAATAAACTTATTTACTCAAGGACTGTTAGGTCCTTGAGTAGTTAGGCAATAGTGAGGTCGGTTAGTTAGGCAGTAGTTAGGTAGTAGTTGGGTGAGATGCAAAAGAAAAAAAAGTTAAGATTTTGAAAATTCTGAAGTTTTGTTATTATTTTCATTAGTAGTATTGCTGACAGTAAGTTTGACTCTGAATATTCTGGTCATTAATGACTATTCTAAAAGGAGCAAAATCTCAGCTCCTGACATGGTGTATTGGTGTAGTGTCCTCAAAAATGAACAATTCCTTACAAGCTTAGAATTGTCTCTTTGCAAGTTCAGACAGTTTTCTTAGTGTGTTTCACAGGACATTTCTTATACACTGAAGTTAAATCGGTCCACACAACAAATGCTTAATTATTTGACCAGGATTTGGAGGACTTATTTTCATGTATATTTTCTTCTTCTCTAACTGTTACTGTTACTTTAATTTTGTTTTTAATCTGGGATTAATTTTGCTTTTAGGAAAGTCCAAGGTAGTAATTTTAACTCAGGTATTTCCACATAAACCTCATAATATTTCTATCTCCCTCTGTGTTATTCTTTTGTTAAATTCAGAACAACTAATAGCTTAGACAGAAAGAGAGGTATAGGGGATCTGCTGTCCATTTGGACTGATGACTGGCATTTTGAAAACAGTAGGGGAGATGAAATAGAGTTCTTATTTTTAGTTACTTCTGCAAAAGTGCCCAGCAATATGTGAGATCATCAATGGTGTGAACCACAAACTTTACTCACCCCCAAATTAACAATGATGATCTGCTCCAATAATGGGGTAGTAAGATGCTTCTACTTCTTTGGGGTATGACACTGCAGTCAGCATCCAACTCTCAAAGCTTTGCCACAAGCCATCAAAAGATTTACTGTGGACCACAAACTTTCCTATGAACCTAGGTGAGTTTATTGGTTTCGATGTTGTAGGATAAGAAATATCAAAACCAAAATCTTGAAACAGCCTGTATTCTCAGCAAATAAAAATTGAACTCAGTTCATTATATTTTGTCAGAATGTTATTTAAGCTTATGTAAAATACCTTCTGTAAATCTCTACGTAAACACAAGCCATGTAAATATTTTTATTTATAGCTATATCTTACTGGGAAAAATCCCACTGTTGACTGTATCCCCAGATTTAAACCACTGTGTACAAACATGAAAAAGATCAATGAATGTCTGTAAATTCTGTAGATTGCATTATCACCTCTAACTATTCTGATGTGTTCTTTAAGGCCAAAACTCAGAATAGAAACTGATATTTAG
>NW_010574907.1:0-1294 GCF_000687285.1 Phaethon lepturus
AATGCTTAGCCGGAGAGATCTTGTTTTTCCTTGTATTCACTAACCAGTAGTTTTCTTGACTCTTGACACCTTTATTACCTCATCCTCATCAAGAGTGGCATGCAGTAAGCATTTTGTGACTGAAGATGTAATGGCCATTGGTTTCTGTATCCTAAGTCCACTTGGCTACTTACCTCTGATGTCTCGGAAGCGTATTCTGCTGTAGTGCAGCTGCAAGGGCCTGGGGCTAAATTTCTAAAGGTATATAGCAGTTTACAGATGTAAAAAATTCTTTAAAAGAAACTTAAACCCCTAATTGTCTTTTGCTCTTGTCTTTGGCCACTCTGTTGCCCTCCCGCTTCCCTCTGTAAAAATGTATTGCGGTTATATCAGTTTCCATTTTAAAAAGCTTTTTCCTTTGAGAAGGAGATTGGGTGAGAAAAACCTTTCTGGCCTGTACCGCACCTCATTTAAACTGAGGACTCCTCTATCTACCCCCTTCAAAATAGCATTTGAAATACTGCAACACACGAGACCAGAGAGTTCCTTATCAGGTCAAGGCACGCCTGCTTTTATTACAGCAGTAAGTTCTGGCAGAAGGAAGTAACCTCTAGCGTCTTTTTTTAAGTAAAGCCTAACTTTTAAGATGCATGATAAGAAACTAACCAGTTGTTCTTGTCTTAGCTGTGTTCTGGGAAAGATGCAATGAACTCCAAGACATAGAGAAGATCATGGCTCAGATAGAAAGAGGAGAAGCCAGAATTCAGAGGCGAATCAGCATAAAGAAAGCACTTGATACAAAGGTACCTTTGCTGTGTTTCTAGCTCCCTTTTTCCCCCTGTGCCAGCGAGGCGAGATGCAGGACTCCGTGTCTAGCCAGGGTTACTCACGGATGAAGACAAGGCGTTGGGCCATGGTATTTGCCTCCTTTGCACATTCCCCAGCAGTTGCTTCCTGCAGCTTTCCCATTCCATGGAAGTGCTGTCCCGGCTGAGAGCTATGACGGTAACTGTAGGTATAGCCTGACGTGTTGGGACGTATAACAAACTCCAACAGCTACGTGCTGCTTGAAGAAGCAGAATTTCTTTTGGACCCATGTAACTGACAATCGCACAGGCAGACACATGTGCACACACAGATACAGAGACATGCTTAGATGCACACAGACACAAACATGCAGCCCCACATGGGCGCAGACACATGCGTGCATACACAAGCACACAAACATGGACGCACACAGACATGCATGCACACTCAGACACCCACACATGAATGCAGATACACATGCTGACGCGCACACAGACATTCAGACACA
>NW_010574908.1:0-1313 GCF_000687285.1 Phaethon lepturus
AATGCATGTCGACCAGGCAAGAGCAGTGGTGCAGAATTCAGGATACCTGCAATCAAATACATATTCAGATTGACACATACATGCAGGAGAGCCTGTCTCTTGCCCCAGAGAAGATGTAATACCTCAGCAAAAGAAAAAATGAAAAAAGCAGGGGCAGAAGATAAAGTTACTTGAAGCTGAGATCTTGTGCTGACTCAGTATTGCAAAGCATTCAAACTTACTCTAGATTCTCAAATACTCCTGTTTGAATACTTGTTTTACTTCCTGATCTCGCTGAAATGCTTCAGAATAATCACAAAAATCTCTTCTCCTCTCAAAAAGCCATTTTAAAAAACAAAAAAAACCAACATACTTTCATTCTGGTCCCAAGTCTTTGCATGTTGTGTAAGCTCAGTAATAGGAACTTTTCAGGTGGAACTTCCTAGTACAGGTATTATCTCAGTCTCTCGAAAGCTGTATGCTTACAAAAGCAAAAATAAATGCAAGAAAGAAACCTTCAGGTGCGTAAGAATCAGGAATTAGTGAGTACTTAATTTAGAAGTATTTTCTAAAACAGTAAGAGGTATGGAGCATGGAGTTTGGACAGTAGGTAATTAGACAGTGAACTGAATGTCTCACTTTAAACCAGTCTCAACTGATACTACAAGCTACCTATCTAAATGAAGCCTGAAATGCAAAAAACAAAATCCCATAAATATTAGCCGTGCTAATAGAGTCCAGCAACATGAGGGTTTTAATTAAAATATCTGCTCAGGAATACAAAGTTGTGATCATGCAAGCTCAATAAAATCAATCAGAGAAACCGTGTCAGGTAGTGTCTTCACAACACTAAAACAACGCTTTCATCTAGAAAGATGAATTGAGGGAAGCTCACATGACATGGTAATTAATAGCATTAGTATGTCCAAGCACTGAAGGCAAACCTTTCATAATTAAAGCTGTACACGAATTAAATAGAATTAAAAAGAAAAAAGTACATTTGTAAGAATTAAACATATAGACTTTTACCCAATACAAAATACAAGTTTTTTTTCCACTTATCCAGCCATCCAAAGGCAAAGCTAAACCCTGGGTAAAAAAAAAAACAAACACCTTTAACAAATACTTAATTCTGAATGGAAGTTCTCACCTTGCAGTTTTCCATAAGCAACAAGAGAGCCACTGAAAGTCACTCCACCAATGTACGTGCCAAGGTACGCCACAATCTTGGTGAGGTTTGCAGCTGGATCAGTAGTGAAGTGAGGATATTCAATCATGTATTCTGCTACACAGGTGAGCACAGCAGCCAAACCAACCAAACTATGGAAAGCAGC
>NW_010574909.1:0-1315 GCF_000687285.1 Phaethon lepturus
CGGGGCGATACTCCTCACACGCCCTTGGCGGGCACGCTCAGGCGGGCTAAGTATTTATGACGCTGCGAAACCCCGTACCTGACCCCAGAACACAAAGCCATGGAGATGAACGGGAAGAAAAAAGAAATCCTGTGGTTGAAATTTATGACGTGGTAGCACATACTTAATAACCAATTAAAGCGAAGATTTATTGGGAGCTAAATTACATTTGTATTATAAATAGAACTAGAATATACTGTTACAGAACAAAAGCAAAACATCTTAGCATTTAATATTGTAAAAGACAAAGTAATCTAATGGACCCTAAATGTTAATGGGTGTAAAGATTTACACTTTAATTGCATTTTTAAGTCGTCTTATTCTACAGTGCTCTTTTTTCTATGTACATAGAAATGGGCAATGTGCTGCAACATTATACTTAGTAGTGGCAAGACTGACTTAAGGAAACCTGTTATTATAGGCAAGATCAGTTTATTACTTATAAATCGTCACAAACATTTTAATTGAAATGAGCAGTGGACTTTCACTGACCTTGGCTGTATGGATGTGAGACCTTCATAGCAAATTAAGCCGGTGAAAAGTGTGTGTGTGTGTGTGTGTGTGGGAAGCCAAGAAGGGAGGGAGCAGTAACATGACGACTTCTATTTGTAAAGCCAACAAATAAACTATATTAGATTTGGGGATTTGCTTTATGGCAAGGAAAAAAAAGATAAACTAGCAAATGACGGAACATGAAATTACATGTGATTATATTATCAAATAATAATATCATATTTATTAAAGTATTATCAGCTATAATCCAGCTTTGGGAGGATATCTGAGGTTGGCATTTTAGGACCTGCTTTCACAGCACATAGAAATGTTACAAACTTCCCAGAAACCGATTCCCATGCTCATAAAATTTCTCTTCCAGTTTGTGTTGCCGCTCCAAGATTCATAAGCTGAGTTACAGTTATAGATGAATCTAACTCATATTACATTTGAAAAAATAAATGTGCACTAAAAGTAATTAAAGCATGTTGGTTCATGAATAATACACCATTTTACTACTATTTGCAGAGTATAATGAGACAAGCTACTAAATTGACAATGAATGCTCTATTATGTGATTGCCAACTGTTTTATAAGATATTGAACAGATTCATTTATTCTATCATCATGTGCATTATCAAGCTATTGCTTTTTAATAAATTAATTTCTGCTATGTCTCCAGAGCCTTACTTTGAAATCTGGCTGAAGGCATAAATGAAATTAATTTCGTGGTCGGAGTTTAACTACCAGTGCCGGGTGACTTACAAATACCGCGTCGCAGTCG
>NW_010574910.1:0-1308 GCF_000687285.1 Phaethon lepturus
TACAGACAGCTCAAGATCACAAGGTCGCAAAGAAGGCTTCAAATCACCTTTGGAGGTACACACCGTACAGCAGTGAGACGCACCAGAAGCTCTGTGCTCAGCAGTGGAACTGTAGCGATGGGTGGGCAGAGAGCGAGAGGTCAGTTTTATCTTCTCCAGCAGAAATTGTCACTCGTGTGATATGAATTTGTGTGAGTAAACACCAGCCAGTGGCAATCTCGGGGTTAGTCCGAAGACATAAATCTGCAGCTCAGCTGTGTTGATTACTCCAAGTAGCCGTACATTCACAAAGGGTTAAGGCTTTGAGAAGGTTACGAACATGGAAGTGGAGGCAGTTGGAAATCAAAGTCCTCGGAACATACTGAAACATGCAAGCACTTGCAGAGGTGGCGGTTCGCGTTTGGCTCTCCCGTGTCACCACGTAGCCCTGCTGCTGCCAGGTGCTGTGAGATGGTCAGCCTCAGACAGGACAACTTGTTGTGGGTTGTGCTCTCAGCCCGACGGTCACCGCAAGCAAGGCCCGTCAGGAAGACTAACTTGGGGCTTCTCTGAAACTAACGTGAAGGCTGTAGCTGAGGGTAGACGCCACGCTTGCAGAAGAGACCCTGGAGTGCCGTGTCCGAAAAGAAGACAAACACCCTGCTGGGTCAGACCAGTGAACCTGCTTCTAGCCCAGTGTTCAGTCCTGAATGTTGTGGTCAGTCCTAGCCCTGCTTGGCCCTTTTGTGGTCCTTTTAGGGATCTGCTTAATTTGTCTGCGCTCTTCCTGGACCCACTAGTAATTCCTATCTCCACAATCCCTGTGGCAGCAAGTTCCAGAAATTCACAGGCTGTTGTATAAGGAGGTATTTTACCTGCTTTAAATTGATCTCCTATGAGCTTCACAAATTGCCCCCCAGCTCTATCATCGTGGGATTTGATGAGTGAAATCATTCTGCTTTCACCTTATCCACTGTTTTCATGACTTTGTAACCCTCAATACCTGTGTATGAGCTCAGCAGGTACAAAAGATTTAGAATGTCTGGCTCTAGGATCTCATGTAAGGGCTCCTACTCAAATGTCTTAGGACATTTAATGATGTAATATTTATGTAATTCTTTTTATAAAGTTATAGATTTTATATTTATATTTTATGTATTTTAGAGTTATTTAATTATTTTGATGTAAATCATCTAAGTGATAAATTAGGTATTGTCTGAAATTACAGTACACATTTGTGAAAGAAATGTGATAGGAGGATCGCCGTAGATAGATGCACATCACAGCTGGTGAATGACACACCTTACAACAAGAAATCCATAAAGATGG
>NW_010574911.1:0-1309 GCF_000687285.1 Phaethon lepturus
TTTCCAGCACAAATCCAAGACATAGCCCCATCCTAGGTACTACTAATTTTCCTAGACGAAAATTAACTCTATCCCATACAAAACCAGCACAGAGAATTTTATCTTTAGGCACAACTTGGGAGAACTTCAATATAAACCTAAGACACACTTATCTATGTCATCTTAATAAAACTCTCATATCAGTGCCTCTAAATACATACAACGAGAATGAAAGAATAAAGTATGTGTTCATCAAAATTGACTCCATTATGAAGTTTGCAAAATCTGGAGCCAGACTAGTTATAGAGAAGGAACTAATATATAGTTAAATTCAACATATTCATGTTCTCTTTGGATTAAAACAAAATTTGAATATGTAGTACCATATCCACACAGTGATGTATATTTTTACACTGGAAAATAGAAACTGTGCTTATTGAAGGTTATCTTCCAATGGTATTACATATATTCCTGTTACGATGTTAAAAAAGCCCTAAAAATTCAATATGCGTAAGTCCCCTATTCTTCCAACTGTATCAATAGTGAGGAAGGTGAAGAATGAATTGGGAAAGCTACATCCTGTTTTAAAAAAGTGCCTTCTGACTTTGAATTAAAGTGTCCTAGAATTGTAACAACTGTAGAATTGAAGTCACAACCAATTTTCACATAGTTAATAAAAGCTGCTCACAAATTGAAGTTGGGGATACAAAAAAAAAAGATTTTTGATGCAGGTTTAGTTGGAAGTCAGATTTATTTATTAAAGGTATTTCTTGTAGCTTCCTTTCCCTCTCATGAGGTGTGGAGGTTACAATTTCAGTGACTGCTGTAATTCTTCTATAACTCTTCCACCGATGCTTTAATGTCAATCAGTCCTGTCTCTCTGTAGTAACTGACTTGTCTGCCCAGCACCACAATTCTATTCATTCAATTCATATTGAATTCTATTGCTGTATTAAAGGGACAGTTGGCTAGCATGGGGAGAACAGGGTTGATTGACTAGGCTTCTGTGCAAGAATTACAGAATTACAGCACAGATGCAGAAATTGCAGCCTGCTGCTCCATGGAGGAGTTTCAATGGAAACGGTGCTGAGAGAAAGGAATTGCACCTACCAGAAACATTGTTAATAGCAGGAAAGTCTCCTTTAAATTAATCCTTATAAAAACAATTTGGAAAAAGAATTATGAAACCTAAACTTCATTTTGAAGTTCAGTGGTTTTGAAAAAGAGTACAAAACTATTAAAAGATACACACCTTTTTTAAAGTACTGTTTGAAATGCTGTTTTTCTAAGGATTGCAGTAATCACAAAATCACAGAATCACTAAGGTTGG
>NW_010574912.1:0-1310 GCF_000687285.1 Phaethon lepturus
CAGGCCACTAGGATCTCGGAAGGGGGAGGAAGAACCGAGTTACACACAAGCAACCTGATTCACATGAGCCACCCTTCTTCACCTACCCCATTTGGTGGAGTCTACCCAAAATCTTCCCATACTGGGCCTCTACCTTGCGAAGCAGAGTGCCCCGAGGAGTCAGAGGGACCGCATGCTGTGCTGCACCCCCCAAACTGAGCAAGCACACAGGGGCCCCAAGCTCCAGCTCCAGAAACGATCCTCAGTGGCTCCTGGGCTGCCTGCACTACTGGGGAAGACAGAGCCAGTTTTTGGGCCAAAGAGACAGCTCAGGTAGGAGCTTGGCTCTGCGTTACCAGAAAGTTATCAGATGTGCTCTCAGAAGAGTGACTTTTTCAATGACTGAAGGATGAGTGGGTATCTCCTGCGAGAAGTTTCTAGTGGACTTTGATGCACAGGGTTTGGAGAAGCAGTGACAAAGAGTGGGAAAAATCCAACATCCAAGTATCTGCACGATACAGATCCCAGGACAGAGTGGGACAGGGTGGGAACGTATCTCAGAAGTGAAAGCAGATGTAATGGGAGAAAGAAAACTTACAGGAAAAAATCCAACAAATTTCCTGATGGTGACGTTACACAACTGGGTCTTCATTTTTACCTCTTTTAAAGCCAGTTAAGCTTTTCAGTTCCTTTTTCCCAGGACTTTCTGAGGGGGTGGAGCTGGCCTAGAAAACCCTCAGCTTACTTGGCTTGTATCTATGGCGTCCCCTGCAATATCCTATTCCATGCCAGCTAGCCCAGGGCAGCAGGCCGGCATGGGTCACGTCTGTCCCAAGACTGGTCACTCCCAGTTCCCCTTGCTGAGATGATACCCAGCTACACAGTTCCATGACACCTTCTCACCTTATGAACTGAATTTCCGGGCACTTGGCAAGTTCCTTTGCTAGCTTTGTGGCCCCACAGGCACCAATATGATTTTTCTCCAGACTGTTTTAAAAACAAAAAGATGAGTTTTAAAATCCAGAACCAAATCAAGAGTGCAAAACAGCTGAACAACAACTGGCTCCTTCTCCTGGCCCAGGAGAGCTACACTTCTGCACAAGCACAGCAATGCCATACAACTTACATCAGCCTCATCTTTATGACCGTGGCCCTATTTATGTGAGAAGAGTGTGTGCAATGCTCCCTACAATCTCCTTCTAGCAACAGGGCTTGGAAGCAGACCTCTTGCCCTTGGAGCACTCTAACAGATCCAGCTGAGAGCTTTGTGCTGAAAAATGCTAGTAACAACTCCTCCTGCCTCAGACACAACCTTCCTGCTTGTACCTGTA
>NW_010574913.1:0-1306 GCF_000687285.1 Phaethon lepturus
CAACTACAGTTAAGTGAACTTCAGGCAGGCCCTTAAACCTACTGTGATTAACTAGAAACATAGAAATCAGTCTCAGTTACCCTGCCCCACTCTCAGTTATGCCAAACGTATTCAACCGATGCCCAGCTACAAAGAATTATGTACCTGCCTGTCAAACTTCAAAAACCTAGAGATGTCTATTGGCATTCTGCTTCTGTGTCTTCTTGGCACATCCCTAACCAGAGTGGCTTGGCACAGAGCTCTGGACTGCCTCCTTTGAGGGGCTTAATAATATATAAGGCAAAGCAAAGTCTACATTTCTGAAGGGCCCTACTTGGAGAATGTGTGAGAGAACATGACGAACACCCAGACTATATGTCAGTAGTCATGGTTCCTGTTTGTATTTGTTTATAAAATAGTCTTTTATGGAATAGTTTTGAGAAAACCAAAATGCAAGATGCTTCCATCCAAGCTGCATGCCCTAAACACTAAGCTTCAGCCCTATTCTTTATGCAGCCTTCCCCCTAACAGCCCACAGGATCAGGAAATGAAGTGTGTTTCACATTAATTTGCTTCCAGGTTAATGGACAGACCAGTCTCCTGGGAGACTGAAGTTTCAGGTATGGTCTGCCCCAATCAGCCTGTAGTTTGCTCTTACAATATGGAATGTCCTTTCAGGGAGTTCTCGCCTAAAAAGAGAAGGGTATATGGACTGGCTCTCTCTGAGGAGCTCAAGTTTTTCAGTGCACAGAGTAGAGAATCTGGATACATGCTGCTGGAATTTGGATTTCACTGGGTTTTTTTGAGTATCAGGTTTAGGTTGCCAGTTCTGGAAAGCATCCAAGTTGAGAAAATATTCTTAAAAGTGTTATTCTGACATGGAAATGCTTGAATTTCTGTTTGTTTGTTCTTAATTCTCCCTAGCAAAGTGAGGGGGGAGAAACTTAAAGCTCTCCTGTGTTTGAATACCGAGATCTCAGGCTGTCAAAGCTGTTTGTTTTATTAGAAGTTTAGATGGGTTGTTTATATATCCCATGATCACAGGCTGGTTGTGGTTGGAAGGGACCCCCGGAGGGCCTCTGGTACAAGCCCATGCCGATAGACATCCCTGGCTATTCAATTCCATTTGGGCTTTACAAGCTCCGTAGGCTTCCTTTTTGTCTTCGAGTTTCTTTGTCCACGCAGACCTCCAGGTATTTTTGCCTGACTTCCTGTTCATTGGGTTGGACTACTCTTGAGCTTGGAGGACGTGATCCTTCAATATTAACCAGCTTTCTTTTTCCCTCCAGGAGAACTCTTATGAGCAGATCTTTGAAGAGGCCAAAGT
>NW_010574914.1:0-1313 GCF_000687285.1 Phaethon lepturus
CCTGGCATCCAGTCAGGGTCAACCCACCACAGAAGTCTGAATTATTTTCAACTCATCGCTAATATTACCAGGGATTGCAGTTATAATCAGTTAAAAATTGAATTAATGTATCTTCTTTCACTGCAGAATAAAATTCAACCTTTGACTACCGGATTGCTTTATTTACCAGTGCCAACATCAAAGCACAGTTATAAATTATGAATCATGCCACTTCCTTTCTGGAATAAAACTTTTGATATTATCTGAATCACAACAAACAAGTTAGACAACTCAAACAGCACACCACCATTCTTAAGCCTCAAGACACCACCCCCATGGTGTCCTGGTTGTTTTCCACTGCTATTGAACAATCTTCCCACTGCTACTACACAGCTCCAGTTACAGCTGTAGGAAGCAGAGTTTGCTATACTTGACATTTAAAATTAATGGACCAATGTCATCATCATCCCCTATCATATGCTGAGTTCAACCACATCTGTCCTCTGATCTGTTCTGCACTGAATGACATTCAGGGTGGCAGTTGTACAGCGACCATTCTAAAAACAAGCTATGTAAAGCGTTCTGTACACAATGCAGAATTATCACACCACAGGTTTATTGAAAAACTAAATGACTTGGAAAATTACAATTCTCTCAATTTATGAATGTACCTTCTCCATCTTTGTTTATGTTTGTGGGTACTGTTAGAGGTTGGAGCGGAATAATGATGTCATCCACATTGGTCCCTTCTTCTGTATGCTTTTCAGAGACATGAGATAATAGTTCGGATTGATTTGGTGAAAATAAGTTACACAGCTTGCACATGAAGATGGAATTGGTCCCTGAAAAATAAGTTTAAAAACAAGGAGTTAATACTTCCAAACTTAAGTTGTTTATTTGTGCTACCACTAGTTACTGAGAATTTTGGTTCAGCTAACAGAGTAACTATCAGTTAACTTAATACACTTAACAGAGAGTAATGAGCTGAAATGAAGAATGTTACACCGTTAAATGAAGACATTCATAATAAATCCCAAAATTAATTAACTTAAGAAATGATGTAAACTTCTACCCAGATCTTCACAGGGCAAAAAACTTCTTCTGGCTCAAATCTTAGAAATTTTCTAAAAAGACCCAAAAGGAAGCAGGAGAGATTAAGACCATTTTTTCCCTTCCCATCTCAGACAAGGTTACAATATCATATTTTTTTCAAACATATCGTAAAGTTTTATATGACATTAAGTCACTGTCCAGGTTTGTTGTCTATCAATTTGGTATAAATGTAAAACATACCATCCTTTACAAAGCAGCTCTGCAATACACCTGGTCTCCAA
>NW_010574915.1:0-1303 GCF_000687285.1 Phaethon lepturus
TTTTTTTTTCCCTTATTTTATTCTATTGGGGTTCTGTAACTGATACAGATACAGTAATAACTGTGCAGCAAAGGAATCACTCATAAGAAGCTTGTGGTTTAGGGTGCTATGATATTCAGATCTATTTTGAAGGCAATTTACATACCACTTTCCTGTATTTCAGAGTAGCTGACTATTTCCAATATGCTTTAATGTGCAGGTTTAGTCATCATAATGTACAAGTGAGTGTCAAGAAACCCTTATTCTTTCTGCTAGATTTTTTTAATGTAGAAACAATCAATCAGTACTGCTCACTTAGTTCCTAGTCTAACAGTCTGTTTACAATGGAACATTTGTGATGTTGCCTGTCAGTTCTCATTACCTTTTGATCAGTAGCTGCTCAGGAATGGCACTGCCAGAAACAGTTGACTTTCACAATAGAAGTGCATTTAATGGAGCACTCTTAAGTGTAAGTTAACCATTTCACAGTAAACACAATAAATTCTATTAACTTTTAGACAAAATTCAACCTAGTCAGTCTCTAGGGTTCTGTGGATTAAACTAGATTTGAGCAAAGATAATGAGCTTTTAGGCAATGCTTAAAATGCATCAAGTAAATATCAAATGTTATCAAATGTTAAGTTCAGAGAGAAAAAGTAGCCTCATGGTTTAAAAATATGACTTATACACTTTCTTTTGAATATTCTCCAAACTCCAACTCCCCCAACATTTAAAATCTGATTTTTCTTTGAATACATTCTATCTTTTATAATCTTAGATCTAACAAGATCTCTACACAATTTGTTGAGCCAGGAGAGATCCTTTCTTGAGCTCTCTCTTCATAACTGTCTTCTCTTTCTAAAATAAAATATTGTTTATCCCAAGAAATTTCCTCTCATGTCATGCTCCTCTCCACATAAATATTTTAGCTCCTTGGAAGTACTGTTACGTGAGAAAAAAAAAAGCTCTAATTTTCCAAAATACAAATATTTTTCACAAAAGAAGCTACAGGCCACTTACATCAGAGCTACATGACAAGAGTTGTGTCTACATAGAAATTCTTAGTGGTCACTGAGTTAACGGGATAATTCCTCCATAAATGTTACCACACAGTGTTGTAAGAGTGTTCTTGAGGGTAAGGACTGCTGTAAAGACATGCTGCACACTCTGCTGGTGTGTGTCAGGCATGACTGAAAGCACAATGTAATGGTTTAGGTGTGAGAACTCAAGCCTACTTAGTTGCTCTATCAAATCTACTTCTGCAAGAATATGTCAATGTTTTCAGCCCTTTTTATTAGAATCATAGAATCACAGAATCATTAAG
>NW_010574916.1:0-1315 GCF_000687285.1 Phaethon lepturus
TATTTTTAGCTTGTGTGAGGGGGTGGGAAGGGCCATGAGGGAGAGACGAGCCTTTCCTGCAGCGTGGGGAGGTGTTGGACTGGTGAGGACAGGGTTGCCAGGGATGCAAAGGCATTGCAATTCGTAGAAACCATCACTGCTGTGCTGTAAAGTCCTGAAGCCTTTTATATTTTGGTAGTTACAGTCCAGTTGTAATCAAAAAGTGATTTATGGGAAGGAGATTAAAAACATCTAGCTGGGTGCGGGGCAGCAGAGTGGAGGGGCTGTGGGGCACCCGGCCGTTGCTCCTGACCTGGAAGCATCAAAGGGAAACTGAGGCCCGTTGGGATGCCCTGTAGGGATGTGCCTTGATGCCGTTTCACTTCTGTGAGGGAGCTGTTGGAGATCATCCTGAGAAAAATGTCCTTGGGATAGGGTGACCCTTATCCTGAGCCCCCGTCCCTCAGCATCAGGGCAAATACATCCTCCACAATCCCCATGTTGAGCTGCTCTGGGAAGGTGAGTGGGGCAGATGATGGGGGGAACGAGGGGAGCTGAGTTGAAGCTCAAGCATGGAGTTATGCATTAAAAATGCATCAAGGTCCCACGGAGGCATGTACTCCCTCTGTGGTGTGTTAATAGAGCCATGAGAGATTAGGAAATGGTTGCGGTGCTTCTGTGCCCAGGTTGGCACATCCTGTGCTCTGCAAGAAGCAAGGGATTAGCCCAGCGGGGTATGCGGAGATGTAGAGACACTCAAGGGGGGATGGCCGGGAATTTAGTCTCATTTCCATCCTGTTTTCTGATGCTGCTGAAACAAATAGGTCGGGCTATCAAGGGACATGGTTTCCCTAGAGCTGCTGGGGCTTTGGCTCGACGAAGACAAATCAATCTGGTCACCCAGGCTGTAGCAGTGCCTGTCTCTGTTGTTGCCCCTGTCCCGTGTGTTTGGGAGACCCAGAGCATTTCCCAGGATGTAAGTCCTGGGTTGTTGCCCTGGTGCACAGAGACCCTTTGGCACAAGCACTCAGTGATGGAGGGTAACTGCTGGAGGCACATTCATCACCTTTGATTATGTGTCCATGTCCTAAGCAGCTGCCAAAGGCTGCAGAGCTGCAAATCTGATGCAGATCCTGAGTCCCAAACCCTGCCCACCCCTCTTCCTCTCCTCCCTGCCTTCCAGTGCAGGTAAGACAATAAATACTGAGCAAAGGAAGTTAATCTGTGAGCGTTTTAATCAGAAAAAAGGTATTAGTGCAGGCCTGCTGGATCCTGCCAAACTGCAGTTTTATTGTCCCTCCAGGGTACTGGGTTTATGGCTGTCATTTCATTCCAG
>NW_010574917.1:0-1314 GCF_000687285.1 Phaethon lepturus
GCTCCCGGGTGATACTGTGGGGCTAGGGAAAGCCAAAGGACCTCCACAGCCAACATCAGGAGCCAGTTTCCCTGGTTTTACAAAATTAGGTACAGAGCTGCAAACACATAAAAGCGTTTTAATTTGTTACCAAGGCAATGAGTCAGGCTCAGATGGCAAGTCAGGAATAGAACAGCAGGGTTTCTCGGCGTGCGCGTTCACCTGCTAAGTATCGTGGTCAGCGAGGAGGCTGAAAGTCTGAGAGTCCTCCCCTTCTCACAGAGTTTCCCCACTGCTGGCTGCCCAGTGTCCTCAGGTCCACAAAGTTGGTCACTGGCCTGAGCTGTAATTCCCCGCTCCGGAGGGAGCGGAGAGGCGGCGGCACATTCACCTGCAGCTCTGCCGGTACGCCAGGGCTGGAGCTACGACACATCCCGAGGGAGGTGAAGCTGGATCTCGGCAGGGAGCAGAGCCCCTCACTGCTGCCGTCTAAACCTGGTCTTGCTCTTCTTTACTTCTCCTCTGCCCTTCTCACAAGGAAAACTGTGGTGCTTGCTCTTAAATGCTGGACTTTGTTCTGCTGTTAAGTTTCAGGCATTCAAACTCCACTTAGCATCAGGACTCCACTGAAAGGCACTGTGCAAATGAATAAAGAACCATGACTTTTTTTAAGAAAAACTTTTCCTTATGAGTTTGTAAGTGAATATTTGAATTTGACCTCCATTTTGTTTTGATGCCAGGACAGAGGACACAACTTAGGAGGCAGTTTTTAAGGCACATGTGTCCTTTGGCAATCCGACACCTTTAACAGAATTTCCTTTGGGCCCTGAACAACCGATGGCCCCAGAATTTCTCACTGGCTTTGCAGGGAGGAAAGCACAAGCCTTGCCTGCTGGGAAAACACGTCGGCCTGTATCTTGTGTAACTGGGCTATGGAGTCGGTTGGTCTCCCCTAGGAAATGGAAACAGAGAACGGGGAGAGCGGCTCCTTTCTCCAGCCCCAGGTCTGGGCAAGATGAGGATGCCCAAGGCCAGGCAGACAGTGTCCTCCCTGGTCTCAGCCTACAGCTGAGGCAAGGCCCAGCTGGTGGCCATCACTTCATGACAGTCATTAGTTTACCATCAAAATGGCTGCTAAGCGGAGGTGTCAGGCTAATGGAGAGATGTACCGTCACTAATTAAGTGCTTCCCTGAAATAATATGAACACTAAATCCTGGGCTGTTGGACAATCGTAAGGCACAGGGCCCTGGCAGCTTTGAACCACGGCAGGGACGCAGCACAGACCCCCACCTTGGGCCGGACGGCTGCCCGTGGGGGTGGCCAGCGCAGCCCCT
>NW_010574918.1:0-1288 GCF_000687285.1 Phaethon lepturus
CTGGCTGGCTCTGCACAGAACTGCAGAGAAAGGGCTCTAACTGTATTTTGTCCCGCTTTCAGGTTTACCATCAGCAAGAGTCGGCCAGCAGTAGTCTGGAGCAGTTGCGCCAGGAGTCCTGTCGCCAAGGGCACGCGCTGGCCGAGGCATCCAAAGAGAAGGAATTGCTGGTGCATGAGAAGGCCGCCCTAGAGGTGCGACTGGCAGCCACGGAGCGGGACAGACAAGGCCTTTCAGAGCAGCTGGCGGAAGCCAGGTAAAGGCAGGGAGGAGAGCCTAGGCAGGACGTTATTTAATGTCTGTAATTATAAAGGTAACCGTTACACGAGGATTTATTGCATCTTGCGTGCTTTTCAGATGTTTTCAGCTTCCATGCACAGAAAATGGAAGACTCTCGAGCCAAAAGAAAAAAGAGTCTACCATGATCTGAGTGTTATTTTCTGACAGCTAAAGCTCCCCTGAGCCTTGGGCTCACGTTTCTGCCCCCTTGCACTTCCTGTGTGAAGTCCAAAGCAAGCCAACTTGGCTCTGCGTTGAGTAGCAATTAAACCATGCAGACATTTACTGAAACCTGAAGTTTCTCTCTAGTTTTGGTTTCTTGTTCTGTGCATTTGAACATAGATCTTCCCTTAATAAGTAGTTTGGCATGGGATCTTCAGAATTCAAGGCTGTTGCGTACGGACATTGTGAGGAGGACACTGCCATTTAGGGTGAAGCTAGAGGCTGAAAATCTTGAGGGCCTTCTGTTTCTAAGCTAACTCCTGTCAAGTATGGTGCAGGACCTAGAGCTGGTTACAGCAGCAGCAGAGAAACCTCTTTTGAATTCTCACCAGTCTTTGGGGATTGTTGCCCATCACTGATGCCTGCGTCCTGGGCTCCTTACCACCTGCTGTTCAGAGACAGACGTTGTGGAGAAGTTATACAGGGAAGGAACAAGCTTCTGTGCTTCTGCTGTATCGGGTTTCTGAGATCACATGTGACAAGTTCTGCTTTTCCCTTCCACAAAGAAAAAGAGAAAAAGACTTGAGATGTTTGTCCTCCTCTTAGGTGTTTTTTAGAAGACTCCTGAACTTGCAGATCTGTACATTTGGTATTTGAGATTGATTGTCGTACTTCTTGACTTCTACACTTTACCACTCCAGAGTATGTTGTTAGCAAGGCTGATAAACGCCCTTTTGACTCAGTGTGTTTCTTGAGAGCTGCTGCTTCTTTGGAGCTCCAGCTTCTCTTATTTGATCCAGCTGAATTATGTTTGGTCAATTATTGGGCTGTTATTAAATTATTAAAT
>NW_010574919.1:0-1318 GCF_000687285.1 Phaethon lepturus
CCCCAGCCTTGCGGAGGCGCCTGCGGTGCCGACCTGCCACCCCCGCGGGACACCCAGCGTCTCCCTCGGGTCATCTGTGCTGCGTTCCCAAGGGGCATTTGCGCCTGACGATTTATGCAGAGGCTGCAACGCGAGAGTAAGAAACGACACATTTCACTCACTCTTACAGATCTCCCAAGGTTAACCGAACCCTACCCAGCACAGCGGTGTGCGGGGCGCGAGCAAAGCATCCCCCCCGGCACCGCCGGCGCTCAGCTCCCCCAGCCTCCAGTCACCGCTTGCCCCTCCGGGGCCAAGTGTGGCATCTCTGCATGCAGTAACCCCCAGCAGATTTCCCTTCCAGCCACTCCGGGAGCCTAGAAACACCCAAGTATCCCCCGGCTCCTGTGACACGGAGTTCAGCCAGCCTGCTGCCCACGGCAGGAAAACACGGGTGCGTCTTTTTTCCTGCAAATGCTTTGTGGTGGCAGACTCCAGAAACCGGTGCTACGTTAAGTCAACGGTACATGACATGTGCCACGTTATTCTATTTGCAATTCTGCCAACTGTCCTTCATCTCTCTTCCAAAGGGCCACAATAGATATATTCACATGACAAGTTTCCCACAGAAAATAATAATGAAGGTGTTGTTTGCTGATGCTAAGGAAAGGTATTGGCACCTCAAGCTCTTCACTCATACGGTTTCGCTGGAGCAATGCTGTTAATCTTAGGGCCCCAATCAAATTACTTTTAAATTATCTCTTTAAGGGTGAGGTTACTTTTTTACACTAACCGTTAATATACTGCTTGAGAAGTATAACCAAGCAAGTAAGATTCCTTACAGAATTAAGTAGGAATAAAAATATTAATATGGACGTTAATAGCTCGCCTACTTCTGTTGCATCCATTCCTCTTCGTTGTCCTACTCTAGAGTGTAATTTTGTGTTGCCCTCTGGACTTACACAGCGCAGACTTGCAAGAGCAGTAATTGCTAAAGCATTACAACAGTATTTAGGCATCTCACTTAATCATCAGTGGATCATATAATTTCAGTGAGAAGAGTCTGCCTATAGAGCTTTGTTAGATCTAAGGTCACGTTGGAAAAAAAAGAGATGTCCATATGCTGCAAAGCAAGCGCTCCCCCACTATAAAGCTACAAAGCTGCGTGAAGAAAACAGGGGACGGCAATGAGAGAGAGGCAATGGCTAACACTTTTGAACTGAAGAATGAACATGATAATGGTGATAATAATAACAATAATAATAATAACGATAATGGTGTCCTGGCAGCAAATATGTCCTTTGATGTTGTCGTGGTTTAACCCAGCCAAGCCCCACGC
>NW_010574920.1:0-1316 GCF_000687285.1 Phaethon lepturus
CTGTGTTCATACCCTTACAGTCTAAGTAGGGAAAACTAGCAAGCAATAATCACTTTATTCCATCACATTCCCAGTAACATGCATATAGATATATAAAACAAACAAGACATCATCTGGAAATTCAGAAAGGAGGGACAATATCTTTGCCGAGACATTCACCACATAAATGCGTTTCACAGCCTAAGAGTACAATGAAAGTGAAAGTTAAAGAAAGATGAGTCAAACCCCATTTATTTTTTTCAGGAAGCGAGGCTTCAGACCAAGCCTTAGGTGCTCAAAATTACATCACAGTCTCTTCCAGCAATAAGCAAAATCTGTCTTCTAGCAAGTGGAAGCAGGCTGCCAATGTCTGGTGGCAAAACATAAGCAACAAGCACCACAAATAAGCATGCAAATAAGCAATAGGGAAGTGTTTGCTACCTGAAGCAGTTAGAGGGGTCAAGAATGGTGTGGTCACTCAGCACATCATCTCTTTAGATCCCTCTATTCATAGTCCAAATAGCTTATATACAACTTCTATGTTTTTTTAATCCAATTAATATATTTATTACCGTCACGTGTCTCTGACAAACCCCTCCACAGAAGTGAAAGTTGGTTTCCTACAAATTTTTGTCTCTCTCAGCTGAAGTGGTTTCCTTCCTCACAGTCCATTACACTCTGCAAAGCCAATGAGACAAATCCAGATACCTGTGTAGTCCTTCTGTGCAGTCATTGTGGCATATGTTTTTAACATCTCTGACGTTAAACGGGAGCATGAGCTTCAAGATTTCTCCCACGATAATTCTTAGTGAAAGAAGTTCTGTACTCCAGCTCCTCAGTGGATTTTGATGCCTCGCTGACAATGTAATTAATGGCAGCTTGACACCTAGCAAGCTTAGAGGTCCATGACCTCACCACGGAGGAACATCTAGCCACGCTGACCAAAGGTAGGTCACAGGAACATGTTTCTCCCTCAAACATGAAAACTCTTGGGGAAAGACAGTGGCCCAAAGATTGCCTAACGTAGTGTAAAGACAGCATGGCTGACCAAACAGTCCTTCCAGATTGCCCAGATCAGGACTCGCTGGCCATAGGCACCACTTTCTGTAGCTTTACTGGCCTCAGATCTCACTGCCACTTGGCCTCCCTACTCCTATCTTCTTGCTTGGCTCCCAAGTGTTTCACCTCCCTGAACCACCCAACCACTACTAAGATCCCAGTTTCCTCTCCCTTCCCTTCTCCCATTACATCTCCCCTCATCTCAGCAGAAGGTGGTAGGTAATTGCCAGAGATCATTGGTATGTAGGCAGAAAAGAAATGGGCTTTTTCTCTTCCCA
>NW_010574921.1:0-1312 GCF_000687285.1 Phaethon lepturus
GTCGGGTCACTTATGGCTCAGGGATCTCTGCGCCGTGGTCTAAACATGTCCAAAGATGCCTACTGCAAACTAAAAATTTGCATTATTAGGCATTTAGTATGTACAGCTGCTTGGATTTCTTTTTGACTGCATTACTCTAACACCAAGTCACCATTATAGTAGGGTAGAGGGTGGTATAAAGATCTGTTACGATAGCTTTCATGAGAGATGCAGATGGCACTTGTTAGGCATATTTGCTAGAAATGTGACATACAAACTGAAATTTTAAAGCTCTGTAGAAATACCAGAAGTTTGATGATATGATGAAAGGGAAATTAAAAGGACATCCTAAAGTGTAGTAAACTTGATTTCCACACACACACACAGTTATTAAAGGGCATTGTAGCTTCAAGTTGCTACACTAGTATCAAAGTATCACTATTAAAAATTTCATCAGTATTTACATCATCTAATAATTCAATTACATTTTTATTTCAGATGTTGATGAATGCCTTCAAGACAGTGATATTTGCCTTGGAGGAAACTGCATGAATACTGACGGGTCTTACAAATGCACTTGTCCAGATGGTTTCCAGCAGATAGCGAATAGGGGATGTCAAGGTATGAAACAGCTATAGAAAAATACCTGGATCATTATGAATGTGCAAGCTTGTAAGCATAACTTGTGATAGTCACAGATTATGCTACGGCAGAGTAATTTTATTTATCATTTGTAGCACCTTCTTACTTTTCTCATTTTATATTGCTCTCTGTAAGTATATGCTGAGAAATTATTTCAAGAGACTGAAATCTCAGCCTTCGTAACTTGAAAGAGAATCTATATTAGAACGAACAGAGATACAGTGCTGCATTTTCCCAAATCCTGGGAACATTTATTTTGACAAAACCTTCTACGTTTGTGCATCAGTGCTGTAACAGAAAGAGCAGTATAGTTAGCATCAAGTCACATCAGATAAACCTCTCACCTCTAAAACACTTGCAGTGCTTTGTGGAGGACGGGCGGGGAGGAAGAGAATGTGTTATCTGAGGCTGAGTCAGCATTGCCAAACCCAGAAAAATACTTCCCAGGTTTTAGTTCTGAACGATCCCAGCTCCAAGTTGACTGAACACCCAGGCATGCCTCACGACTCCCTTTTGCCATCCATTTTTGTGAGTCAAGAACCATGGTATTAGAGCTGGAAAGTGATAGTGTGTTCGTGCTCTACATGACTGGAGGACCAGGAGACTGGACTTTGCTTTGGCTGCTCTCCTGTGCACGGTTCAGTCTTGAGCTGTATTGCAGCATCTTGTCGGGTGTGACGTGCCAGCCGTG
>NW_010574922.1:0-1300 GCF_000687285.1 Phaethon lepturus
CTAACACTTTAGTCATGGATGTTTTACTGTTGCACAAAGTACTGATAGTGAGTCCCCATGTCTTAAAGAGAATGTGTGTAGGCATGGGTTCTTTGGGTGGGAAAATAAAAGGCAATGCAGATGTGCAAGTGGAAATTATTTGATGACAAACATGATGAGATTTCCACATTCTTGTCTAAATCACGTTTCTCAAAGTCTAAGAAGTAGTAAGTAAACTGTATTGCTTTTAAAATGCCTCCAAAAAAACCCTTAAGAATGTCAAAGAACTTAAAATACTCTTTAAAATGTGTGGGCAAATAGAATTAAAACTACGGAAAGGGATCAAGGCCTGTTTCTTGGCCTGTCAAAGAAAGAGACTTTAATTCAGAATCACATTTCCCCCTTTAGATGGGGAAAAAAGAGATATATGGGTCAGGTTGGAGCTCACAAATAGCCTAGAGGAAATCTACGTTCAGACCCTGGCTCTCCCATTGATTTACAAACTTTTGGAAAGTCATTTGTCTTTTTACCTCTGACTGTCATATGCCACAAGTACTTAGATATTCAGTTGCTTGAAGTAGGAAGGGATCCTGTTCTCTGCGGTGACTCCTGGTTTTACTGTAATATAAACAGTGTATTAAGAAATAGGAAATAAGACATATGATTATAGCATCTACGTTAAACAGTAAAGTAAGAGATAGTGCTTTGTTCATATGCTCAGTACTATAAATCACACTACAAATTATCAGAAAAGATACAGAACAGCTATATCTTTTGGGGTTTTTAGTACCTGACAAGCCTTGGCACACACAGTAGAGAAGAAAGATAGGCAAGGTGTTTTCTTCCAAAGGGAAATACAGCTCTTCACCATTCTCAGGTTCTGATCAATATTCATTGAGGACAGTCCCCTCTTTTTAGCTGAAGTCACCAGTAAGGTACAAAGCATTGGTCATAGGCTTTTGTGTTCTATTAATATGAGTATGGTTATTTACGGTGCCTTTAGGAATATTTAATTTCCTTTCAGAAATAGCAAAAGGCCAACCTGATCTATTAAAACCATTGTATTTCCTATTAGCAATATAAGATCTGTATTATAAATTCATCCACTTGGCAATCTGTTTAAATTATTTTAGTACTGATAACACTGGAAATATTCTTAGAAATATACCTTCAGACAAAGTAAAAAACTGCTACACTTTTTGTGCAGAATATTCAGGCCTTCATCCTCCACTGGTATTTGAATGTATCAGCAAAGATGAACTGAGGTTCCTGAAAAGTTTTGAAAATATACCATGTGTGCAAAAGAAGAATATGAGGCTAA
>NW_010574923.1:0-1316 GCF_000687285.1 Phaethon lepturus
GGGAAGAAGTGGAAGAATGTAATTTTGTGTACTATTTTGGGACTGACCTAGTTTAACTGATGACAGTCTTTTCCGTTAAACTGATAACAGTCTTCTGTTTAAGATGACTTTTTTGTAGCTCACGGAACGATGGCTGTGGGTTTATGACACATCCGAATGGATTTAATATCAGACTGTTGCCAAGGGAACTTTCCTGCTTGTCTCTTATTTCCCAGTTCACTTCCCCTTTCTTGCAGCAGCGCTAGTGCTTGTGTGAACCTGATTCAAAAAACTGGTAAAATAAACACACATACATGTGCATGTATGCACACACATACACTTTTTCTCTGTCAGAGAATTTTTTTCCTATGAGTTTTGCTTACTGAAATGTCTCACATTGGGGGCCATATGAGTTTCAAAATTGGGAAGAGGGAAAGTGGTGACAGTTCTCTCAGGGGAAAGGAGGAGGATTGGGACTACCCCTTTTTAAAGTAGCTGGGTCAGTAAGTATAGACTGCTGTTACAGGGGCAGTACTGCCCTCCTGGCCCCACATTCCTGTCCTTTGGATCATTGTCCCTCTTTATGCAGTCGTGTAGTAAAACACACCAGAAAACTAATTACGTATTTGCAGAAGGAGAGACATGGTGTAGATTTTGGCCAGATCCTTTCTCTGATCCTCTTCATCTTTTGTAAACTCCTGTGCTGGCACTTCTAAGGCATCACGAACATGTAGTTGAGTGGAGGGCTAGAGAAAAAGAAGCTAACCTTATGTGGAATTAAGCAAGGTTAGGAAAATTAAAGCTTTCCCCTCTGAATGTAAGCAAGTATCTATATTATCACAGGGTAGTATAGAGTTAGTAGGTAATATTGATTTAGTATAGATTGATTTAGCTCAGCCAATCCAATGTCCAGCTCTGTTGAAAGGGGTAGTAATCTTCATCCCACCAGATGCAGCTCTGTGTTTCTATTTCTTTGAGTTAAAATATGTTTAATCTCATGGTGAGCTAACCTATAAAAATATTAAAAGGTTCTTTTGCTTTTTTTTAAGCTTATTTTGGGGATGAGGGGTAGGTTTGCATGGGGAACTTTATGGGTAGGGTTAGTTTCTGCTGGTTTCACTTTCCAAGCAGTCTTACCAGGGGTCATATGCATTTGGAGCACATTCCAGAGGATATTGGAGAAGGTGGAAAAAATACATTCATTCAAAAAGAGACTGTAAGAATCAAATATTCACTTCATACCCTTAGCAAATTAATTTACCTGCACAGACCAGGGTGCCTAGATTATGAAGGTTTTTTTAAAACTTAATCTTAAGCTATGGTGCTTTTTTTTTTTT
>NW_010574924.1:0-1321 GCF_000687285.1 Phaethon lepturus
TGCCGTGCCGGGCCAGGGACGCGGCAGGGACTGGCCAGGGGCCTTTCAGGTCTTTTGGGTTCATGGTCCCTGAGCATTTTCCAGTGGAACACAGACGTTTCACAGAGAACACGTACGATCTCACTTTCTCAAGTCACCTTCTGAGGGACTTCAGAAGAAACCATCATCATCTGCGGAGTAAAAGCTGCAAAGCACTCAATTCCCCCCAAAAGCACCTCTCTGCTTCCCCATTACAGACTTAACGTCGCTAATGTTGCCCCATTCTCCCGAACTCCCTCTCGCTAGGGCCATTACCCCAACTGCATAATCCAATTCAACACATACTTACAGCAAGTTACACCTTCACATAACTGAAATTCACACACGGATTTAACTCGAGAAAGTAGCACAGGCTCTTAAGTTTGTCTTTATGTTTTAAGATGCGCTCGGGGGAGCGGCACACGCCTACACAAGCGGCGCTGAACCCGTGCACTCGCACCCTCCCCTGTCAGGGAAGAGACCCAAATCCTAAAATTATCCACTCAAAATGAGCATTTTCTCAGCCCACTTTGTATCAGCAGTCACTGAGTAATTCACAGCAGATCTAAGATTAGCTAATGAAGCGCAGTGACTCATCAGCCAAGCCTCTGTGCCGCTGGGAAAATTCAATTTTTCTTTAGCAACAGAGCTTCAGCTGTGGAAATTATAAATAAATATGGTTTGGAGAAGTTACAGCAACATGAGGATTCTTGTTTAAAAGTCATTGATACAGATATTTGTGCCTGTGATGCCCTTCTACTCACTGCATCACCGATCGTTTGCAAGAGCGCAGGATCGTGTCCGGGACTTTCTGCGGCAAACCCGCGGTGCCGAGCGGGAGAGGGTCCGACCGAGCAGGAGCACGCGGTGACAACGCACCAACCAGCAGAGCCTGATTTCAAACCACTCATTAGCTCACACCCACAAGCAAATTAAAACCATGCAGAATCATTACAGGCCTCTGCAAACGACGTTGTTGAGCAAAATGATGGGGTGGAGGAAAGTCATAAACAGAATCAAAGCAGAGAGGATCCCCACCCCCACCCCAGTTACAAGACGCAAAACAAGACCGAATTTCACTCCCGGAGTAACCGCCTGCTCCGGACCCAGGTCGCGCGCGCTCCGCCTCGCCGGGTCCAGCTGCGTACGGCTCCTTAAAACAGTTTGCGCCCCTCTCCACCGAACGGGCAGCAGCAGCGTGCGGGAAAGATGCTGTGTTTCAGGGGATTTGACCCCAAATCCTTCGCCTGCGGCCGGGCCGGGCGCTGGGGAACCCGCAGCCCAGCACGGGGGGATCGGCGAT
>NW_010574925.1:0-1315 GCF_000687285.1 Phaethon lepturus
ACAGATTATCAATACCCTTTTGTCATCTCTCATCTCCCTGCCAACCATTCTTGCTTGTATGGTAGCTATGGGAAAACAGAAGATGCATTTTTAGATAACCTCCACTTTCTCAAAATACCATCTTTTTGTCACTGGCCTGTTGGCTAGAAATAAGAATGGATGCTATCAGTCACCTCTCCTAAACCATGAACAAAATTAATGGCAAACAAAATTAACACCCCAGCTACAGCTTAAATCATCCTTCAGCAAGTCTAATTCTTACAACTGCCATCCAGATTCAGCATTCAGTTTTAGGAAAGAGATACTATTCACATTATGTCCTTCCGAATCAGATTTCTAACTAGAAGCATTTTGCAACCCTAAAAGTATATTTCTTTTATGATTCAGTTTGGAAAGAAAGGTATCATACATTTCCCAGGCCATTTTCCCATAGCCAAAGGAGTATCTAAAATTAAAAGCTAGGAATAAGCAGAAAAGTTAAGTGAATTTGTTACTTTTTTCTTCCCTCTATTCGCAATATCTGTTCTGTCTGTAGCACATGTCCAAGGTCAAGTATTTGGGACCTTTATTTAGCTAAAAATGTTTCTTCCTTCCAAGCGGGTGTTGCAGCCAGCTCAAACGTCCTCCTACTGTCAAACACACACTAGTAGTCCTGAACTGAGCCAAAAACTTGCACCAAGTTTGCACTAGCTAACGATACCATTTGTAAGCGTAAAGGAAAATCTGAGTGTTTTTTCGCACAGAAAAAAAACCAAACATTTGAGTTCAACAACCACAACAAATGCAAACTTTAAGTTTGATTTTTTTAATATACTTAGAACATACAGAGTTATACAGCTGAAAGTATCTCAAATCAGGGCAGAGAAATCACACACCAAAAAATATTTATAAATACCTGGATTTTTCTGGGTACAGACCCATGTTCCTCTTCTCTTCCACAGAGCCTCTGACAACCCAGGAGGTAACTGCCAGGCTTCAGGGCAGGCAGAGCAGCTGCCTAACAGGAGTCAGCTGCCCAGCTCTGAGAATAGCACCTGGCTGTTTCATTAGAGGAGCAGCAGCAGCCCCGTGTCTGGGGAGCCTCTTGTTAGCGAAACCATCCATTCTCATCCAGCTATTAATGACCCTTAAAGCGTCAGCATCCATTTTTCTAAGTAAGTTATCTAAGAAAGTATCTAACTTAACTGAGATAAGATACTTGCATTCCCATTTCCAAAATGGCAGCCTCCAGACTTGGGGCGGATGAGGTGAGGGAGTGACAAAAACTTCCTCTTGACAGAAAAACATCATTTACAGAATCACAGAATCACTAAGG
>NW_010574926.1:0-1326 GCF_000687285.1 Phaethon lepturus
GGCTCCGTGTTCGCGCCGGTTTGTCCCACATCCCTTGTGCCTGCAGCTCCGCGGACGTATCCACACCCACTCTCTCTAGAGGAGTCTCAGTCTGGAGTGTATAAACTTCTTTTTTTGTGTTGTGGGGTTTTTTTGTGTTTTGTTTTTTACTTTTATTTTCTTTATTTTGGGGGAAAAGTCACCCTAGGAGACGCCCGTGTGATACCCAGATGGGTTTTTTTCACCCCACGTTCCAGACGGCTCATCCACCGCATCTCCAAAGACCTCAAGGGTACCAGTGACTTTACGTGCATAAGCTACCCCTGTTCTGGGTCCCTCTGGTCTAAGTCATAAAAGTACAGCTGACAATCAAACCAGACAGAACTGCTGACTTTAGAAAAATATATATCCATTGCAGTTTGATAGAACTACTTTTTAAAATCACATGCTTATCTCTAACGCTCACCACCGTGTCTCCAGGAAAAACCGCCACCCGTTGCTTCTTCTGTAAATAAACATGACACATTCTTGTATAAATAAAAAAAAAGAAAAACAAACAAACAAACAAGTCCATTCATATACGTCCAAAAAAATATCCCTTTCCAGAAGATTTAAATAATTCAAAGAAAAAGAAAAGCCCAACAAGTGAGTCCCACTTCACTTTTTCTTTGGAGCTGACTTAAATTCCCAATAGGAGAATGAAAAATCTTTAACAATAGAAGAAACCACGAGTGTTTTACCTTTCAATGAATATGGGAGGGGAAAAAAAAATGCATGTAAATATTTTTAATAGGAAACATATCTTAAACAGAACTTTTTTTTGTATGTACATAACTCTTCTAGAGTTTAGTACTTAAATTGCTTCATAGTGTCTGTTAAAAAATGAAAATAAAATAAAATGTTTGTTAATTGTTTTTGTTCTTACTCAATGGCCAAAACTTTAAAAATAATAAAAAAGACTATAAAAATAATCTTTGCCAATGGATCTAGCACTGTAATGGTACCGTCTATTTTTTTTAATTATTTCTGTGCTGTGCCCATTTATAAAAGGAGAAAAAAAGAAAATAAAGTCATTTAAACATTGTCTGCCCAGGGCTTCGCCTGCTTTCTTGCTGTGGACCGCCTGCCCCCGGGTTTTTGTCGTGCCGGCGTGGGATGAAGGCAAAGGGAGAAGGTCTCGCTTGTTCTCGGGGCTCCGCACCCGGGGCGAGGGGTGGTGGAGAATTATCCGTCTCCATGGCAACCCTGCGGCGATGCTGAGGAGCCGGCGCAGCGTGGACCACCCCAGCGCAGCCCAGTTGCGCCGGACCGCGGGGTGGTTGGGTGCGGGGCGGAGGTGGGGGGCCC
>NW_010574927.1:0-1325 GCF_000687285.1 Phaethon lepturus
CCAGCGCTGGCTCAAAGCTATGCCGGCAAATTGGCTTCTATTGCGGGCAGCAGGCAGGCAGTGGGGAGGGAGGAGTGTGGGGGGAGATGGTGGGGCACATATCTGAGGGGGTTGAGGATGGGGGCTGGCCTTCAGTGGGCAGGGGCTGGCTTTCCAAGGGGCTGTTGGTAGGATGCATCTCCCTTCGCCCCACACCATCTCCTCCCTCATTCCCTTGGGGAAGGGAGAAGCCCACATTAGCCTCTCCCAGGTCTCGGGAGCCGGAGCCACCCTTCTCTCACCCCACCAAATTAGCCTTCAGGGTGAAAGTAGGGGATGAACAAGCAGCTGGGCAACGCAGGAACAGCAGAGCCTTCCCACCGGTAAAGAGACACAGCTCCTGCGAAGGGTGGGAGGTGCAGCCCTTCCAGCAGCTCGATGGCCTTAAGCAAACGGGAGCGCCTGGGATTGCACAGCAGGCTGTTGGAAGGCGCACGCTTCTGGCTTGTATGGAAAATCCCATTAATTCAGAGAAGGACAGAGATCTGTTTAGGAGATGCTGGGCTTATTTAGCGCGCTCAGTAGCCAGCCAACTCCTCTGCATCAATAGAGACTTATCACCACTTCAGGCAGCCCCCAGTGCCTGTACCCGTCGTTGCTACTGATGTTTTCACTGCATGGGGGAAAAGATGGAGCAAAAGAACAAAAAGATTTGTCTGTCTTCAAAAAAGACCAAATTTTCAGTAGCTGCTGGCAGCCTTCAGTCATACATTTCATGAGCTAATGTAATATTCATAGTAACACCTCATGCTGTGTGTTTGGTGTAAGTAATCGCTCTACACACGCTGCTTCTTCAGAAAACTCTTATCCACCGACTAATAAAGAGTAATTAGTAATTCGGGCCTTTAATGATGTTGTTTTAAATAGATTGTTCTCTATGGATGGTAACAATGTCAGTCCGTTCTCTGTGTCATTTCCTTGAAAGCTCTAACAAGTACTTCTGACCTTCTGATAAGGTCCCTGCTCAAGGAGTTGAGAAATGAGGAGCAAACCTGAGCACACAGGCAATTAGCAGAAAGTACATCTTATCCCTTCAAAAGCTGGTCCTATTAAAGGGCACTCAGCCCACCACGCGCAGGCCTTACAGGAAATACCCTGAGAGATCATTTGGGAAAATTTGTTATGCAAAAACAACATGTACCAAACCCACTCAGGTAAAAGGACATCTGGGTTCCTGAGAAGCCAGCAGACATCACCCTGAGGGCTGTCTATGCCAACAGCTCCCGCGGCCCTCATTCCCCCAGTGCTCCTCATTCCTTCTCAGCATGCCACAGCCTCCACACGCC
>NW_010574928.1:0-1326 GCF_000687285.1 Phaethon lepturus
GACAGGAATCCCGACTCTCCCTGAAAACCGTCGGGTCCCACTCGAGGGGCAACTCCAGAGCTTCCAGAAATATTTTTCACCCCCGTTTCTTTTGTCTGAGCGGGTTTCTGCTGCGTCCGAGGTGACGAGTGGTAAAAGTGCAGGGCTGCAGCAGCGCGGCTCTCCCGGGGGGCAGAGGAAAAGGACCCTCCCCCCGAAACCCCGAGTCCCAACTTGGGAAGAAATAACTAATATTCTAAGGCGACCTTTCCATTTGCTGTAATTACCGCCAAACTCATTCCTCTAAATTAAATGCTGCAAGTGATTTGAATCCTTGTAAAGCAAAAACCAAGTTCCATCGAATTAGTTGTAGCCTGCCTGCTTTCCCCAGTGACTGCATCTATTAACATTATAATCTCAAACACCATTTTTTATGTAACACTATTGTTAGTAAATCAACTCCTCAGGTCCACAGAGACGCTGACCCCTGGCAATTCAGTGAAAGTGTAATTATCTCCCCGAATCTTGGACAGATTTAAGAGATTACATTTCAACTAAATCTATATCAATGCTAATTTTTTCCAGACTCCAGGTGCTAGGCACTCCGAAATGGTGTTTCTGCCCAGCAGAATGGGTTACAAAGGGGAGAGGGCTTGCTGTGTAGAGGGCCAAAAGAAATGAAGCCCCACATAAAATTACACCTATTTTTTTGCTACAAAACCTGGTTCTTGTATGGCAAAGTTAAACAAAGCAGCTATGCTAAATTAGCGTTAAATAAAGGCTAGTTTAATGCTCGGTTACAGTCAACTGGTGTATATTTGATGGCTAATTGTCTATCAAAATTAAAAAGAAAAGAACAAATGATTCGTTATAAGAAGGTGTTAAAAGCTTCGACAAAAGGACATTTCACAAATATAATATCTGTGGATGGCGAATTGTCCTTCTGAAGCTTTTTTAATGTACTAAAGGCCTGGGACTCCCTAGGTATGAATAATGGGGAGAAAACGCGGTCTTTTATCCGGAAAGAGCCTCTTTTAAACCAGTCGCTCTAATAAAATGGCAAGGACAATATTCCGGGAGGAACGGGGACCCGCGTTGCTGTGATTTCCGACGGCCACTTAAATAAATAATGCCTCGGCAGTAAAAAGGCATTTAAACGTTATTTGGTTTGCGCTTAGAGAGACCTAAGCGCCTTCCCGGAGGAGAGCAGCTCTCACTTTGCGAACCAACCGGGATCCGCCGGGAGAAAACAGGATTTGTTGGGCTGCGGGGCAGGGTCCTGCCCGGGTGCCCCGCGGCGGGCGAGGTGCGGGGCCGCCCGCTCCGCGTTTGCTTCTTTACCGGAGT
>NW_010574929.1:0-1327 GCF_000687285.1 Phaethon lepturus
GAAATTCAGTAAGAAAAGATTAAAAAGGAGAGGCTTTTATGCTGAGTCAAATTAGGTAATTTCTTTTTTTTTTACCTCTTGAAAAATTAAAAAAAAAAAAAAGGAAAAGAAATTAAAGTCCAACTTGCTGATTTCTTGTTTCTCTGCCGTCTGCGTGAGAAAGTCCTGTTGGCCTCGCTGTCCCCTTCCACCCCCTCTGAACACCACCCGAACCCCACCAGCCACTCAGCACATCACGAGTCCTCGACTCCTTGGAGTCCCTTTGCCTCCCACAGCTCCAGGCCCGCACCTTCCCTCACCGCCCCTTGGACTCCCCGTACGTGTTGCGCAGCATGGAGACCATCTTCTCTTCGCACGTTACTTTGGTGTCCTTTAGGATGCTGTACCAGACCATGCCGGGCGGCCGGACTTCTTCGCTGCGGCAGAACAAGTAGGGCATGGTCTCGGTGCGGCTCTGGACGTAGGCACTGCGTAGCAGGGTCGAGCAGTGACTGCTGACCTTCTCCAGCCTCCTCAGGATCAGGTGGGCCTTCCTGGAGGGGACAGAGATAGAGACGGAGCAGGGTGGGCAATGAAAAGAGGAGACCAAGAGCCAGGACTTCTGCGTTCCAGCACTAGCTCTGTCCTGCGACAAGAACGGACGAGACCCGTTGCCTGAGACCCATTGTCTTTCCCGTTTCAGATGGAGAGAAGCTCTGTTTTGCCCAGAAGTTCTGGGTGTATCTACTATTTCACAGAACCAGGTCAACAGGGCTGGAGGGACCTCAGGTCTGACCCACAAGAGCAGCTTTGGGTGCCCTGGGGACACTGTCTGCCCCTGGTCACCACCACCACGTGCTCCGGGCAGGCTGCAGCGCATGTGCTGGCCCCCGTGCACCTTGGCGAGACCCCCAGCTCCTGACTGAGGAGCCCAGCCCTCCCTTTCCTGTTTTCCCAAGTCTTCGGGAGGCAAATGGCCCAAAAGGACTGAGACGAGAAGAGAGAGGAAAAAAAGCACAACACATTAAGACAAAACAAAATAAACCCGTAAGAAACCAAGAATCCCCTCGTGGGAGTCTGCAAAGTGCTAAATCAAACAAAGGGAGGGGAAGAGGGTTTACTTCAGTGGTCTGAAAGTCTCAAGATCACAGATTATTTCCTCTCCCTCTGGTGCCACAGGAAAGCTCTGGATTCGGGGCTAGGGGATTTTGCAGTTCCTGCAGGAATGTAAATTCCCGATAATGACTCGTCAGGGGCAGCGCTGTCAGTCAGCGAGGCATAAACACGGGGATTATTTGATTATGAAAGCTGAGCGGCGTTGCAGCTCGGGCCGTGAGCTGCCAGCCAC
>NW_010574930.1:0-1321 GCF_000687285.1 Phaethon lepturus
CCAGTAACTTAATTATAATAATCTAATTGTTGCAAATAGCTGAATGGAGATTTTGCTTAACATTTACTAATTTTATTTCATTTTTTCTTCTATCCATCATAACCCAGTTCTTAATGTAGTGCAGTAAATGTTCTCTTTTTTATGTGTTTGTATTTGGCAACGTACGATGCAAGGGTTTATTTATTTTTTTCCTCTCATTCATTCTGATAAACGCAGATCAGAAGTACAATATTAATGTTACTGCTTCAGCCACTTTTTCTGTCCTGTATTTCCACAAATCTTGTATGATTGTTTTTCATTTTTTGTTTTCAGTAGCCTTCCAAGATGACTACAGTGGTTTTATATCTGCTTGTAATTTGTCTTAGAATTAGAATATTACTTTGGGGATAAAAAATTGTATTATATTAGATAATAACAGTACTGTTGTGTCTTTTATCCATGATAAGTAAATATTCAATGACTTATTGGCTATTTAAACAGGTGTGTAAATTGATAATAGAATCAGTATTTCTTAAATGCTTTTTTATTTATTTGCAAAATAAATTTCCTGGCAAACAAGAAAAATAAAAGAAAACAGGAGACAACATTGTTGCCTCAGTATTTAAACCTTTGTTTTCCTAGCAGTACTTCCCAGCAGTACTCTTAATTTTTTCTCAGCAGTCCTTTGCTTTCTACTTCCTTATTTTTTTCATTATTTTTTTTTCCTTACCATTTTGTTAAATTTTCATCATACAAAATTTCACAGCTAAATTGTTCCTCTTAAATAATGATTCAATTAGGGTAAGTATGACATTTCTTAAATGAAAACACATTTAAAATTACGTCCCTTTGTGGCTTTGCACTATTTTTTGCTGCAGTAGAATTGTATGTTAGTCCTTGTTTATACCAGTGTGATAAAACTGACACTACCAGGTAGATGATATATGTATAATACAAGCAAGAAAGTGGAAAAAGCTTTTAGGGATACAGCTGTGAGATAAAATGAAGGAATAGAATTGATCTTTGATGCCATTGCACAATAAGTATGTCTCATTCAGAAACAAAGGCAGTTTTTCAGAAAACTATGTTTGCAATATTTGTTTTCTCAGTCTACCAAAGAATCAGCAGTAAGCTGAAAGCTCTGAAAACTTTCCACAATCAAAAAATACCGTAAAGACCCCAAACTCACTCTTTTTATATACATATGTATATATATGCATCTATATATTTAGATGCATCAACACATAATACACAAAGAAAATCATCAGCGGCTACTGAATGGTACTTGAAAAATCCATTTCAGAATGTTCATAAGGGGAAATAAATATCTTTTTTTTTTTTT
>NW_010574931.1:0-1329 GCF_000687285.1 Phaethon lepturus
GATAAACGCGGCTCTGACCCGCTGCTCTCTACGCTTTGTTTGCCCGGGGAATCACTTGTACGTCAAAAGGCAATTTTGGAGTAGCCCGTCGTGAATTTGGACAGCGTTTGCTAAATAATTTTAAGCCAAATAACAAAAACTTAGGAATCGATTCTCCGTCTTGCTCGAGCCATATTGCTAGTGAACATTACGTGGACATTTAGTCTCCTGTTGAAGTTGGGGCTTCTCCCCGGGCGGACAGCGAGTCCCCCCACCAGCCCCTTGCCCACGCGACCGCTGCAAGAGCTCTGCCAAAGCAGAAGGGTCCCCTCCTCCGGCACGCCAAGCTGTCAACCCGCAGCTGCTTCTGGACTCGCAATGCCTCTCCGGCCTTCTTAGCATCTGCTCCCCAAAAGCCGAGGCAGCACATCAGGCGGAAGCCACCGCTACGGCATCACGGTCTGAGCCGCCCCGTCACTACAGACCCCAGTCCCATTATCGCCTCCTTTTTGGGGGGAATTTTGTTGATTTGCATGCAGCTCCCAATCCACTACAAGCGCCCAGACACTTTCCAGCAATGGGCCCATCTCGTCAGTCATTCTCTACTTCTTATTAACACGTTTTATTTTCTGTCGCTCAAAGGCGCCTTTATTAATTTCACCTTCCTGATCTACAGGACCGCTGGTACTGAGAGGCTTGCCTTCTGAAGAATCTCCGGCAACCCCTTGCACAGTGTTGGTACGAAATCTGTACACACGCGGTCCCTACTTCACCGTGCGAGCTGCCAAGGAATAAACCCAGCAACGCCGAACAGGGAGCGGACCCTGTGGGATCCCACCTGGCATGTGCTCCCTCTTCGGTAGGAAAATATTGACATTTTCTTTCTCTGACGGCAATTTTTCAACTGGCGTTGCACCCACATAACAGCAGTTTCAAGCACTCCACATTTACGTAGTTTATTTATGAAAATACCATATGGGATAGTGTCAAAAGCTTTATGACTCAATACGTTTTAAAATGGTGCTTCCCCCTCCCTCACGAGGCCACCCACCCAGGCAGAACCACCCACTTTCCAGTCTTCGACACGATTTGTTCTCGACAGAGGTATGTCGGCTATTTTTACTCGCCACCCCTCTACGTGGGTACGGGCCGATTGCTTTGTAACGCCCTCAGGAATCTGAAGGTATCCCTTCGAATTTCAGACACGTATTTCAGCAAAAATACTTCTTCCCACAGCCCGAGCGCAGAGAAACAGCAACGTCTCCTGACACCACAACGCCAGCCCCTCTCCTTTCTCCTTCTTTCGGCGACTGGGAGAGAAGCGGCGCGGTCCCGCGGCAGCCCGCGGTG
>NW_010574932.1:0-1326 GCF_000687285.1 Phaethon lepturus
TCCGCTCGCCCCGGTCTGGGATTTTCAGAGGTACAAGGTTAGAATGCTACAATGTTACCGCTGTGCCTTCCAACGTTTATATCATCGGAAACATAACATAATCAAAGTGGCTGTGATTAACGAAGCGATTAAAGCGTTACCTATGTGTGTAGCCTAAACAGTGTGCAGTGAGGCGTTGCTGAATACGTGGTCAGATGGGGGGGAGCATCACGGGGAGGGGGGGAGTTGCAAGTAGCGTGACAGATTTGATCGACTTCTTTTTCTGTTGTTCTTCTCTCGTTTTTAAGTGGATTATTTAAGTGTAGACCACTTGCTGCCTCCTCCTTTCTTTGTGAAATGCCAATTCCGGTCATCACGCAGCATTATACCAAGCCTTATGAGTCCTAAAGCATTAAGTTGCACTTTCTCGAGGAGGGGTGGTAGTACAGTATTTCTCTGGCCAGTACGAATGAAGTTTTTACTTAACATATTTAATAGTAACATAGCTCAAACTATGGCACAGCAGCTCATCAGATAACTAGCTTTGAAGTCTGGGCACAATTGAACCAACTTCCATAGTGAATCTTAATAACGATTGACTTTGGTGTACAGTACGATTAACAGATAGTGCTCCTAGTTAAGTATTTGTCAGCATCCTTTTGTCTCTAATTCCAGTTTCTATTTTTACAGCCACACCGACCTGGCATGTATTTTAAATAAAATCTCCCTGTTCGAGTAGATTTTCCACCTATCAACGCTGAATAAATGCCATAAATCCATCAAACGGTCTAAATGTTCCATCTGTTCTCCTGTTTTGCCAGTTATATAGTAATGAAAAATACATTTGTAAATTTTATGCAACAAATGGCAAACGTATCATTATTTTGAAATTGTGTATGTAAAAGTTATATTTTTACATGTAGACTCTTGTTATTATGTGTTTTAATACATTGTATCGGTTTTTTTGTTTATAAAAATCTGTGTGGTTGAAAAAAAGTCTCATTTAAATGAAATAGTGAGATACAAGAATCTGAATTTTATGTTTGTTTCTGAAAACGTAAAGAACAAATACGGTAGTTGCCACGTGCTCACCTTCGACGTCCCCATACCCATTTGGATTAGCTGTGTGCGTGCTGAAAACTGTAAATATGTTCAGTAGCGATAAAACTTTCGATGTTTTGATTTGTCGATAAGTTTCTCAAATGTGGAGGTGGATTCAGCCGCTAGAGCAGACGCTAGAGGAGGCCACGCCGAGGCGTGGGGCCGAGTCCCAAAGGCTCGTTGCAGGAGAAACGCCGGACTTGGAGCAGGCCCGGTTTATCTGAGAGGGGGTCTAGCGCAGCTCGA
>NW_010574933.1:0-1327 GCF_000687285.1 Phaethon lepturus
TGCAAAGGCTTCCCTTTCTCCGTTTTTTGGAAGAAAAATGCTGCTGAAGGTAAGGAAAGCCGTATGAACCAAACTCGGAATTTGACACTGCTTTGTGCCGAGACTGTATGTTGTAATCTGAAAACATTTTCTCGGTTGTCTTCAATCTTCCAACCCCCCTTTAAATGTTATTCCCGTAAAATGACATCGATTTCATTCTCCAGACAATTTGGAGATTACGCTATAGCTTTCACTAAACAATTATAAAAACTAAAACTCTCAAAAAACTCAAACCTTCTAGTTTATCTGCATTTGTCCGTTAATATAATAAAAACAATTAAAAAAATCTGATTAGACAGCAACTTGGAAATAATCCCAGAACATAAAGGAAACTTCAAAAAAGATCAAAACATCATACTCGCAGAAAAACGTAGAGCAGAAATAAATTATAAAGAGAAACCGCCAGATGGATGTAAGTTTTAAGGATCTGCTTCCAAAGGAGAAAGGCTTCCTAGGGCACTCACCGGGGGCTTGCAGGATACCACTCTCTTGTCCCCAGCTCTGCTACAACTTGTGTAACGCTGCTCGAAGGACGTCACCTCGCCGTGACGCCAACCTCCGCCTGCGAGGAGGCTGACAACGCTTGACTGCACCACAGGGATGCTGCAAAGCTACATTCGAATCAGACCTCTCTTAATTTATGAGAGCAATATTAGTTCTCAGGCCTCTACAAACCAAACTTTTTTTCTATGACGCTGCTTTGCAAAGGAAAAGCTTTACAATAAACCACAGAAATACTGTCGGGTACTGATGGGCAATATCCCCAAAGATCAATATTCAAGGACACGGATCAGACAGCTAGAGACAGACAACGGAAAGTAATATGAGGACCAAACTGTCAAAAAAGGTGTCATTCCTCACAAGAAAAAAAAAAAAAAAAATCAGTGTGACAGGTTTTCAATAAAAGCACGCTGGTTGAAATCAGGGGAATTCATGCAAAGCGCTAAGAAAACAGGACATGAAAAACTGAAGTCAAATGAAATATAAGTGTTTCCAAAAAACAAATTTCAAGATTCAAAAGTTATGTTTTTCCTTTTATCCTCATTAATTATACTAAATATATTTAACGCAGAAAAGTTTAAAGGAGTACATGCAAGAGAAATTATTTTTATTTTCTCACACAACTAACTGAAGCAGCACGATGATTTGTTGGCCCCAAATGGTGTGACCCCTCCGCAAGCTCGGGAAGAGCTTTTGATCTGTAAAGTATTTTTGTTACTGTCCTTTTTTTCTTGCAAAATAAATAACTTTCTTCAACGTTCCCCGTTGGTTTGGAGCCGCTCCCCAG
>NW_010574934.1:0-1326 GCF_000687285.1 Phaethon lepturus
TGCTCCAGACCCCTCGAGGTCTGACGGCTGGAGTCAATGGCAGAAAAAGGAGAGTGCAAATACTCAGTGCGGAGGATATCTGGCAGGCGCAACTGCTTGCCAGGGACGGGACAGAATCTCCCATCTTTTGGCATCTTGGTACTGGGACGAGACAATATAGCCTACTCTCCTACCTAAGTTATTGGCCTAGATGCAAAAAATAACGTAGCATGTGAGTTTGCTGAGTGACTCAGTAGCCTGTGTTCTAAAAGTTCCTGGTGTAAGTAGTCATACTCGCAGTTTCAGCAAACGATGAACAAGACGCGGGGAGGCTCCTGCGCAGACAGAAAGAGGACTGACTTGGAAGTATCTGCTACTCTTCCAAAAAACTTCTATGACAGGTAAGTGTTATAGAAAATCCCTTAATTATCTCTTTTTCAAAATACCGCAGTGGTTTTGCAGGGGGACATCCTGCTTAATACCATCAGCTCTTCTCAGAGGCTCTTCTCAGAACGAGTGAGAAGAGCCTCAGTGACAAGATGTTGCTTGTTCTTCTCATCCCTTTCAGGAATATGAGGCAATTGCACAGATCTGCATCTCAGACTGGGAAATGAGGGAAGGCCAGATAAGGTGAACAGCCCACCCATTCCCAGAGCCTGAGCCAGGAGTGGCCACAGAGGAGGGCAGGGGTGGGAGGCAGCGAAGGCAGAGCCTGTCCTCAGCACAAGCTGCAGCGCGGGACGGAGGTGACACCACGGCAGCACCCACCAGACGTTCCCAGCTGCCAGAGTGCGGCATGCCCCCTCCCACCCAAAGCCAGCTCCTCGCTACTGCAAATGCAAGGTTCGGTGGCTTAAGTAGGTATAAAAATATATAATCATTAAGGTGACGGAAGGACTAAGAGCGACGGATGCACCTTCCTGACTCCAGCCCCTGGAGCACCGGCAAGCTCACCCTCACAGTGTGCAAGGGCCATGTCGGCTTCTGACACACACGGTGCTACAAAAGTGCGTTTCCAGAGCCCCGAATCTGCCTCTCCCTCCTCAGCTTCAAAAAAAGGGGCTCAGTGCAAAACAGCTACAAAGCAGAAGCTGGTTTGTCCCCAAATGAAAACGACAGGAATGAGGCAGAGTCGAGAATGCCTCCTGACAGCGAAGTACTCAGGGCTCTGTTTCATCCCTCAAATTCAAGGGAAGAAAAGAAAAAAATCAGTGATTCAGAAATGCTGCTAATTATTCACGACCCTCATCGCAGACTCGGTGAGTCTCGTGGCAGCAAACGCAACACCTTGCTTGTCACCGAACCGCCAGCCAAAGGCCCCCGCCTGCACTGCCTCGCTGGGCAAAA
>NW_010574935.1:0-1315 GCF_000687285.1 Phaethon lepturus
ATTCTGTGATTCTGTGATTCTGTGATGTTCTTTATATAAAGGGTTAGCTTCTCTTGGTATAACCCTTAGAAAAATAATGAAAAACACACGATAACTGTAGTAACTGTTCGGCCTGTGACACCTGTGCATTGTTGTGTATGATTCTGGTATTATTAATTCTTTTCTCACTTGTCCACTTCTGGTGATGTTACTGCCAGGCTTGAAATACCTGTGTTTGTAAAACTCTGTTACTTCATAAAATGTTCTTCAAAAAACATATGAAGTAATCCTGCCATTTGGAAGACTAGAAACTCTCAAGTCACACAGCATATCCAGAGCAGAGCTTGATATCAAATTTAATCTGCCTTCCCCTACTTTTACTTTTGTATGAAAAAGTTTATAATGAAAATGCTCAATAGCATTTTTTAATCCAGTTTTTAAAAAGGAGGATTTTGTTTGCAATGTTTCACCAGCAGCCTGTATTGCAGATACATCATGAGATATTTGAAGGAAACAATGGAAATTATTTTGCGAAAACTCATGGTGTCTTATGATAGAGTGTATTTCAATGGTAAAGATTGTGATGAGAACAAACTCTTTAACCCATGTGATCCATTTTTATGGTAATACTTTGCACAAAGAAAGAAAAGGTGGTGATTCTTCTTTGCTGCCATCCCAACAAAGCATGAAGTAACAATGCAGTCTGGCATGATCCTTCTCAAATGCCATCAGGACAGATATCATTTTCCTACTTATTTTCTCTTCAGAACCATACACAAAGAAGCCTTCCAGTGTAAAGCTTCATTAACAAAGAAACAACAGAACAACTGGTTGCAATTCTTGCCAAAATACCAGTTGTTTTTGCAGGTGACAAAAACAAAGGATACTTTCCAACCCTCAGGTACTGCAGGGATTTTGCTCCCTATGACAGCTAGCATGTATTTCTATAAAATGTTAAGTGTTTTTTAAAAAAATACAGAGAACGCTATTGGGTTATTTAGGAGAGGAATATTTTTAATGTTATACACTATAGAAATTATGTTTGTCCTTTTATTTCTGCCAAGTATAGGACAAAGACTTTGCAAAATAAAAAGTTGGAGAATGTTTTGCTGAAATTATGGGTGAAATACATTGGGATCATATCCCAGAGAAAGCTGGCAGTATGTCTTTCGCCGAAACAGCATCACTGCACCAAACCTCTACCCAATGGCTGTTAATCCGTTACAGAAGTCCTGATTCCCATTCATTCTGTGATTCTTCTGGAAACCTTGGTGCTTCTTAAATTACACAAGTATGTCTTTCTGGAGAATCACAGAATCACAGAATCCTTAAGGTT
>NW_010574936.1:0-1324 GCF_000687285.1 Phaethon lepturus
CCTACTCCTGCTGGCCACAATATTTCTGATAGAAATGCAATGCTATTTCAGAGAAAGATGAAGCTATTTGTCAGGTGCATGTACTTAATTTTCCCAGACATGTTTCAATCTGTACTAATTCTATCTTGATGACTCTTCTGTCAAAATATAATTTCCCCTTTAGTTTCATATGATGAGGAAATTTTCTTATAATTATCACCAGGATGACAGTGTCAGCTGACTTCAATTTTGCTCATCCAGATGTGAATGTACAAGTAAATACACAATGTATGCATTGAAGTGACCAGCTAGGCAGGTAACCACTGTTTTCTGTGGACTAATTTCTATAAGATGTTATCTTAAATAATAAATGAACATATCTATTCAGTTCCACACCAGAGGCACCTAAAGCAAACCAGTGAATTCTACACCCTATAAATTGTGTGGTGAGAGGTCAAGGCAGAACCCAGAGTTCTACATTTCCCTGAGATTTAATACATGGTATAAGTGGGCTGGTATATGTTAAAGTTACCTGATATATGTCCTATCTAAAAAAATTAAGCTCAAATTTTTGCATAAGTTTCAAGTCAGTGTTATTTTTCTTGATGCTGTTTAGGCTTCTTCTGTAAGTCTGCTACATACCTAAGACAGTGGAATTGTGGCCTCATCAGTTTACGTAAACTTGCTTTTTTATTCACTTTATAAGACCTTCAGAGTTGCATAGTACGATTCAGCCAGAAATGGAGGAGAGGAAAAAGGGAATCATATCCAAAACAATGAGGACAGACAGAATAATCTTGAACAGATAATCATATAAAATAATTCTTCAGTCATCTCTCTTATTCATGACTTTTCCTAATACATCTAGAGAGTTCATCTAAATTGAGTTCAACTTCGTTTAAACTTAATTGCCTCCTTAATTGCCAAAACAATGGCAGAGTCAAAATTTTAAGCCTTTTTATTTCAGAAAGTTTTTCTGCTAATAGGAATTTATGTGAAATTTTGCAAAGAAAAGCCTCACTCATTTTTCAAGATAACTTTTTTCTGCCTCTGGATGGTCCTGGCAGAAGGAATAAGAAGCTTCTCTCTATGGAATTTTAGCTCTCTGTGTTGTTGAGGCATGTGAGCAGCCTGACGAACAGAGGCATGGAAGCATCTGTTTTTATTAACAACTTCAACTTATTTAGATTTCCAAGAGAACACAAAAAACATAGTCAAGGGATACCAGGGCTATTTATATAAAAACATTGCCATGAAATGCAGATGGATGTTCTAATGAAGAACAGCAGTACTGGTCATACAGCCAGAAGGACTGTGCATAGGTGAGTGTCGTGGTTTAACCCCA
>NW_010574937.1:0-1321 GCF_000687285.1 Phaethon lepturus
AGCATCCTGCAGGTTCCTCTTGCGCTGTCCCTCGTGGGAATATGGGAGGACAGCAAGTGGCCCACAGTCCAGCCGTCTTTGCCTTTCCTGGGTGGGGAGGCCAGGAAAGCACTTGGGCTCATCACAGCCAGCACCCCGATTCCCACAGCTGTCTGCCCATGCAGAGACTGATGGCCAGTGTCTTTCACACCTTTCCTTCCATCGCTCATTTTCCCTAGAAAACGCGCTAGTTTTCCCTGGAACTGCAAGGGAAGAGAGGCAAGAGAAAGGAAGGGCACACACCCCATAGGGAAGTGTGTTGTCTGGTTTCCATAGGCAAACGCATTCCACTCAGAACTGCTGCAAACCAGCGACCCAGATCATTGCAGGATTTCATGGAAACTCAGGGCATGAAGCGCTTTGGCTCAAGAACAGTTAAAAACCCCTCTTCTTTCAAACTCATTCTACTAACACGTTTCAGAAGTGGTTTCTGGTGGAGACAAGGGGGTGACACATCCATCTCCCGTTGTCTTTAAGCCTCAGAGACAACTCGTAGCACATAAACATATCCCTAGGACACTTGGGAAATTGTCTCAGTGGCACCACAAACTTCTTGTTGCTGATGTAAATGATACTGATATAAATACTGATACTGTGGGGAATTGATAAAATCAGCAGGTATTCCTGACTAATGATTGGTGCTCCAGATGCAACAAAGTGACTGACTGCAATACGAGGAGGTTTAAAATACTTTCAGTATATTAGGGCAACCAAAAATCAGCCCGCGTCTGGAAATTGGAAAATAAGCCAAGGATAACCAGTGTTGCAGTTCTCTCCTTTCCTGGTGTTGAGGTGTGTGGCACAAGATATCCTGCATGACAAAGAGGTACAGGAGAGCATGTCCTTAAGTCTGACCCATACTGAGGTGTGTAAAACAACTGCACTCGATTTTCTGCCTATAAAATTAATTTTCAAATTTTTCGAGGGTGAGGATCTCCCTGACCATTTATTTCCAACAAGGATTTGCTTTCTCCTTTTCTTTATAACGATATTCCTTGTTTAGTCGTAAGGTATTTTTCTTAGTTATGGGGCCAGACTGGAGTGGAGAAGGAGAGAACGGATGCTGACTCTGAAACTGCAGAGTCCAGGCCTTGTCACTGCTTACCACCTCTCTGCTAAAGGCCCTGTTGGCTCAGTGGCTTCCAGCCCCCTCTGCAAGTTTTTTTCCCTATTCTGCGTGATGTGAGAAGAACTGTGCTCTTGCTCAAGCATGGGGGTGACGGAAGGAAGCAGGCATCTCCCAGCAAGAGGGGCTGTTTCCACTCCACGGGGCACTGCGGGA
>NW_010574938.1:0-1323 GCF_000687285.1 Phaethon lepturus
AAAAAAAAAAGCAATAAAAGTTGTGTCACTATTTGCAGTAGCTCAATTTTTTCAAAGCAACAGTCTCAGATGAAATTTAAAAAGCACTGATCCTTGAAACATTGCTTTAATATTCTCACACAAGTCACTGGATTACTACTGAATATCAAAAGCTTGTAATAAACAAACTAAATACCCATGATGCATGACAGCACGTAACAATGAAGAAAGAATTATTCTCTGGTTTACTCACTGTGTTGCATTTTTTAAACTCTACCTCAAAGAATAAAAGTAACAAAAGCACAAAGGGAAACCCCAAACCATGCACTAATGAAAAATAAATGCACACAATTAAGAGCTGTAGTGATTCAGTGGTTCTTCCGGAAACAAATTTCACATCTGTTTCAATACTACGTCGCGATAGAAGGTTTCTGAGTGTGGGGTTGCCGGGTTTTGTTTTGGGTTTTTTTTTTTCTCCTTTAGAGCTAGCACATTTACACTTCATAGGAAGAATTTATTCTCCACTGGCTCCATCACTGAGAAAGGTGATTTTCAACTAAAGGAAGCAACTATACTTCCAAGTATTTACCAAAACAAATAAAAAAACACCATCTTGAAGGAATTAAAATAAATTGATCATGCTTTTCTATTAGCACAGAATGGCAGGAAGCTGTAAATTACTGATTCCACGGGTTTGCTGTTGTGTACTCTATGAGAGCTGGCACATTTTGCCTGAAGTCAGTTAAGAAGTACTCATGTGAACTGCTCCATCAGCAGAGTGCTGGGGAAATAATAACGAGCAGGCTGCAGACAGGCACCAACAGAAGCATACAGATAAGTATTTGTGGGTTTTGTCCTCTGCAAATACAACTGCTTTAGTTGAAGAGGTTGTGTGGCTGCTACCTCACTAAGGCAACTTGACTGCTTACTACAGATGATATTTCCACTATCAACTTCTGACATCTTTCTTGTGGTATATGGAAGTCATCATGTGGCAAGAGCTGTCAAATCCTGCAGGCAGTGGACTACTTAGGTGGGCACCTAAACTCAAACTTTCTCATGGATTATCAGCTTAGAGGCGGCACGTTAAGGTGACAATTTCAGAGCCTTACACTAAGCAGTTTGGGGGGCCTGCTTCTGAAGAATATGCGGTTGTGAAACTGCCACAGAAAAGGTTGTTTCAAATTATATATGCAGGAATACTGCACATTATGTCAAAATTGGCTAAGCTTGGTAGTTGCCCCGATGGACACCTGCCTTACTCACTACAAAACATGCTAGAGATGCTTTGCAGTCAGTGAGAACATCCTCAGCATTTAAGCTGGTCTACTCCTATCTCAGGAA
>NW_010574939.1:0-1325 GCF_000687285.1 Phaethon lepturus
AAACAAACAAAAGTTTATTATGGCCAAAGGGAAACAGGAAATTAATATTCTTAAAAAGACATCTACAGAGCACCTGGGGTGAAAGACATGGGTGAGATTCCCCAAGGTGACACTCTTTGCAGCAGATACATCAGAGTAGATACCTCAGTTTGAGAGAACGATGGGAAGTGTTAGATTCTAAAGAGGCCAGTGATCTGTTAATAAATCAGCAGGACAAATGGCTGGAAAATACGTTGCTTCTGAGATATTTTGAAAATTCAGCTGTAAGCTTGATTTGCAGGAACAGGGTGCTGCCCACTCTCCCAGGGGACCGAGGCTGACCCCATACGCTGGAAGACTAATCTCAGTTGCTGTGTATGGAGATAAGACCCACCATGCTCATTTTATAATCAGTGAGTTTTAAGGTATTCTAATAGTTGATTGCCTCTGTCTTCACAGCAATATCTCCAGCCCCCTGTACAGGGCACCTCACACAGAAATAGAGATAGAAAGAACAGACTATGTCCCCCAACTGAATGGATCTCACCCAGGAAGGGTGTCAGTCCTTGTTTCAAGGAGTCATTTTTAGTGTGAAATGCCATCAGCACAAAATCCTGAGACTCATTTCTAAAGACGTTACCAATAACACAACGTTTCTTTAGGATGGGTGTGAAGAAGAGTTGAATCTTCTCCTGTCTGGATGGGAACTGGCTCCCTCCCACCAGCAAACAGAGCAAACGCTGCTGCAGAGTGGGAGCACTGTCTCCTTCTGTAGCTGGAAATCTAGCCTTGAAGGACTTTTTTTCCCCAAGCGCTCTTCATCTAAGGGCAGACACACCAGGTCAGACCATCGGGCTCTGCACATACATCACAGCAGATGCAGCGGGGACAATGTGAGAGTGGGGAAATGACCGTCATGGACTTTCAGAGCTGGAGGTGGTGCCTTTGTATTTAGTAGCCTTCAGTGGATTTCTCTTCTGTGAATTGGTCCAGTGATTTCCAAATTCACTATGGAGCATCCACTTCCAGCGATGCCTCCACATGCTATTGCAGTGTAAGCAGCAGAAAAGACAGTGCTACTGCAGTGATAGATTGGCAATGAGCTCTAGAGAGCAGGCACATGATGCTCTAACCTGACAGAACTGGATGTTTTACCCTCACTAAATTCTTTTACTGCTGTGTCGAAAGAGCTCAAACAATTGGATGTGCAGTTCTGTGCCATCTCATCATTTCATCTTCTTGACTATAAACAAGTGCAGGGACAAAGCAATTTGCAAACTGCAAAACCATTCCATAAACATCACAAGTCTTTTGAGAGTCAGCTACATGTATGTCACATTTTGGTG
>NW_010574940.1:0-1327 GCF_000687285.1 Phaethon lepturus
GTGTTATTCAAACTTTGCAAGTACAGTCTGTTCATTCCTTTTTATTTTTGTCAAGAATGACTTCCTCACTGTAAAAAGAAAACAAGAAGGGAGGGATTCTGAGTTAAATGAGTCTATTAAATAGGATGTTGATTGCACTGCTTCTAGATAAGAAGTGGCAGGTTGCTATAAATTAAATGCAAGCTATACCTGAGAGGGTGCCTAAAGAATTCCAAAGTCTGGAGGAACTGATTTATCAGCTGCACAAATGTGCAAGCCCAGCATACAAACAGTCAAACCAAAGGATTTAAAAGGTGTTGGAAACAAAGAATATATTTCTGTATGCATTGTGAAAGAGTTTATTTTATATTCACAATGACAGTTATTTGCACTAGTACTATTTGCAATGATCATGGAATATTAAATTGGTAAAAAAAAGTATTTTAAGAGAATAATATCCCTGGATAATCTTCAAGGTTTCTTATTACTGCTGTCTGCTATTAAAAAAAAAAAAAGCTGATGTTGAACACACTTTAAGCCTTTTTTTAGTACTTATCTAGTGCCAGATAAAACTTTTTTCCTCCCTCTAGAGTATTCATACCAGCCTAAACTTGCAGCTATATGGAAGAATATTATAAGACTGACATAATGTAATTTAGTTTCAGTGAGAGTGTAAACACTGCAACAATTTTTTCCAGTCTTCTGTAGGAAGTTTAGTTTTACCAGATAGAAATCATTTCTCTAAGCAAGACTCTCAGCTGCTATTCACTTTCACAGTAGCACATACTGAGCACAAAGTATGTCCTGGCCTTCCAGGTCCAGAAAAGTCTTACTTTAAAAGAAACAAATCCTTTTATAGAATGTACTTTCTCAGAGACAGCTCATTCTATTTGTGACTCCAACTTCTGCAACACATGGTTTTGGGTTTTTGTGATGACACAATAAAAACACTATTCTCACTTGTTTGGAGTACCTCCCATTTGAGTTTTTCCTTGATATTACACATCGGAGACATAGCTGACAATTATCTAAGCCTCAACTGGTCATCTATTTGATCAATGGAAAGGAGATTCAATCTTAAAACACTTTTATAAGATAATAAAATTAAATTGTCTTCTGCAGCTGGCGCTTTCTTTTCACTGATTTAAAAATAAAACTCAAGAATTAGCTTAGATTTAGATAATTAAATGTCTAAACATGTCTAAAGGTGAATTTTACCTTCCATCCTCAGTCTAGATTCTGTCATTTACAATCTTTGCAAAATACTTTTATTGATAAGCTGTAAATGAACGATAATGACGATGGTTCATCTATCTTGGAGGTGTCACCAAGGTTAAGTCAGCCAACA
>NW_010574941.1:0-1332 GCF_000687285.1 Phaethon lepturus
TGTGGCGCACAACAGCGACCGGCGGCAGAAACGAACGCCTTGGGGTCCAGGGACCCCTCTGGAAACAGCCCAGCCTGTAACGGGCTGGGTGGGCGTCTGCGCGCTGCGACGGCAAAGAGAGCGATCGAGGAGAACTTCAGCTGTATAAATAGGCTACTGATGGAATTTAGTTAGAAATGGCAAATCTTAGTATTACATTAATTTGGTCTACTACTTTGGAAAAATATTATGTACTAAATAATTTCTGATACCTGATCTGGTAACCTCAGCTTGCCTTAAACGACTCATGTAAGCAACTTAACCGCTTAGCAGAATGTTTCTAACCTGTGTTTTGCAATAACTTCAGGTGGCACATAACAAGTGGCTGTTTGCCGTTACCTATCTCTTTAATGTGCTGCTATATACAAACTGTGTGTTCACTTGGTCATTTTATTGATCCTCTTATCCTTGAAGATAAACAGGTTATGAATATTACACGTAAAGCAAAACCATTGCTAGCAGTCTTTGATAAAACTCTGGATGTCAGATACCAAGTTCGATTTGCAGATCAACCGACTGAGCATCAGCTACCCTCGACCAGCCGTTCTTCCAATTAATGCAGCAAGTTGCTAACTTTTCGGCTGCTTTGTTTCTCGACAGCAGCCAAGTGTATCTATGCCCCAGCTCTTTCATGAGATTTCTGCTGGTTTAGTTCATTCTTTCCCGATGGCCCAGAGGGTGTAACGTTGGCACACACACACAGATCGATTGAAAAACAAAAATACTCTTTCTTTTTTTTTAAGTAATAGTATGAATCTTTTGAAATGTAGGTATCTGTGCAATTGAACTATAGATGATTGAAAATGTTAGCGTGGCTTTACTAGTATCAGAAAAGAAGCCGGTTGAACCCCAGGACCAGAACGCTGTAACGGCAGCATTTGCTTTAGCGTGTTTGGTGCTCGTTAGGCTCGCGTATGCGCAGGGGACGCTGGGGCAGCCGGCTCCCGGCTCCCTGCGTCGGCAGCGGCGCGGTGTTAAATAATTCAAACGCCATTGTTACTCACATGAAAACCGGAAAGGTCTCCCCCCGAGCCCGCACTGTCTCACACGCTCGCCGTAGAACAGCCCGTACTGGATTTTGCCGATAAATTTCTCCAGCTCCTGGCCGGTGGCGTTGACGAGCAGGGCTCCCGTCTTGCAGAGTATCGTCCCCTTAACCCACAGCTGCGTGCCGACGGCTGCCGCGGTCCCCAGCGCGCAGGCAAAGCTCAGCACCCCGGCTATGCAAAAGATGATTTTCTTCTGCTGGGCTGGCATGGTGGCACGCACAGTCCTCCGAGCGACGCCGCTTTC